>NC_142285.1:42968153-43269939 GCF_965620075.1 Prunus avium
ATTCGTCGGATTAGGTTTCTCCCGACAAAAAAACCTCTGCCGACGAAATTTCGTCGGGAGAGGTCTTTTTAAAAAATATATACATAAACTTAGGATGTTTAGGTTAATTAATTTTTGAAAATTTTATTTTTATTAATTAAATAATATATTTGACTGATTTGATTAGTTAAATTAGTAATTATATTTTAATTATTATTTATTTAGTGAATAATTAGTATTAAATATGTTAATTAACTTCATGAATTATACTACTTAATAAATAGTACTTCAATTTTTCTTTTTCTTTGTTTCCTTTAATATTCACTAAGTAAATAATAACTAAAACATAACTACTAATCAAAGTAATTAAAAAGAGATACATATTATGCTGCTTAAAGGGTCTGTAAAATAGTATAGCCGCACGGCTATACCCTTTAATATATAAATTAAAAAAAGAAAAGAGGACCCTCCAAGTTTCATTAGTTTGTACTTTATAGATTTTAATTTGCTAGTTTCAACATATCCAAAGTAGATATTAATAAGCCACTACTATATAATGTTTTAGTATAACTTTTATAACATATATTATTGGTATTCAATAATATATGAGAGCGATTTGTATAATACGTGAAGTTTGTGTGAATTATTGAAAATTGTAAAAAATATGGTAATTAAGCTTTAGAAATGCGTATGTACATGTACAATACGACTATTATATGTTTGCTTTTTAAAAAATAGTAGACATGTATAGAATACGAATGTATTATTGAAAAATACATACGTACATATATACTTATGTATATAAAAGACTATAAGATATTAATTAAATTAAAGAAGTTGAGGGGAAAACAAACTAATTTTATATTTTTATAAAAAAAATTTAAAACAAATAACATAAACACTTCTCCCGACGAAATTTCGTCGGCATAGGTCTATGCCGGCAAATATTCGTCGGATTAGGTTTCTCCCGACAAAAAAACCCCTGCCGACGAAATTTCGTCGGGAGAGGTCTTTTTAAAAAATATATACATAAACTTAGGATGTTTAGGTTAATTAATTTTTGAAAATTTTATTTTTATTAATTAAATAATATATTTGACTGATTTGATTAGTTAAATTAGTAATTATATTTTAATTATTATTTATTTAGTGAATAATTAATATTAAATATGTTAATTAACTTCATGAATTATACTACTTAATAAATAGTACTTCAATTTTTCTTTTTCTTTGTTTCCTTTAATATTCACTAAGTAAATAATAACTAAAACATAACTACTAATCAAAGTAATTAAAAAAGAGATACATAGGGTCTGTAAAATAGTATAGCCGCGCGGCTATACTTTTTTAAAAAAATATAAAAAACTGGGTATAGCCGTGCGGCTGTACTATTTTTCCATGTAAGAAAAGGGGAGCCCAGTCATTAGGCGCCACGTGTCAAGACAACTCTACTTTTAAAAAGAAGGGTTATTCGCAACAATGGTCCCTCAACTATACCCATATTTACAGTTTGGTCACTCAATTCAATTATTAGTTGTAGAGGTCACTCAATTAGGTGTTTTGTTGCACCGTTAGTCCTACCGTTAAGTCTCTCTAACGGTAGGGACTAATGGTGCAACACAACACCTGAGTGAGTGACCAAAATGTAACTCCGAGTATAGATGAGGGATCATTGCTACAAATAATCTTAACTGAAAAGTCACATTTGCCCATCAATAATTTAAGAGATGCTTGCCACGTCATCATTTTAAACAGAAAAAGTAACAGACTTGACGGTAGGATTAACGATGCAACAATACACATAATTGAGTGACCTCTGCAACTAATATTTGAGTTGAGTGACCAAAGTGTAACTTGAGGTATAGTTGAGGGACCATTACTGCGAATAACCCCAAAAAGAATTAAGAACACAGCGTATAGCCGCGCGGCTGTACTCATTTTTGTTTTTTAAAAAAGAGGACCCTCCAGCGATCAGACGCCACGTGTCAGTATACTATTTTTGAAAAAAAAAATCGTAGTATAGCCGCACGGCTATACCCTTTAATATATAAATTAAAAAAAGAAAAGAGGACCCTCCAAGTTTCATTAGTTTGTACTTTATAGATTTTAATTTGCTAGTTTCAACATATCCAAAGTAGATATTAATAAGCCACTACTATATAATGTTTTAGTATAACTTTTATAACATATATTATTGGTATTCAATAATATATGAGAGCGATTTGTATAATACGTGAACTTTGTGTGAATTATTGAAAATTGTAAAAAATATGGTAATTAAGCTTTAGAAATGCGTATGTACATGTACAATACGACTATTATATGTTTGCTTTTTAAAAAATAGTAGACATGTATAGAATACGAATGTATTATTGAAAAATACATACGTACATATATACTTATGTATATAAAAGACTATAAGATATTAATTAAATTAAAGAAGTTGAGGGTAAAACAAACTAATTTTATATTTTTATAAAATTTTTTTTTAAAAAATAACATAAACACTTCTCCCGACGAAATTTCGTCGGCATAGGTCTATGCCGGCAAATATTCGTCGGATTAGGTTTCTCCCGACAAAAAAACCCCTGCCGACGAAATTTCGTCGGGAGAGGTCTTTTTAAAAAATATATACATAAACTTAGGATGTTTAGGTTAATTAATTTTTGAAAATTTTATTTTTATTAATTAAATAATATATTTGACTGATTTGATTAGTTAAATTAGTAATTATATTTTAATTATTATTTATTTAGTGAATAATTAGTATTAAATATGTTAATTAACTTCATGAATTATACTACTTAATAAATAGTACTTCAATTTTTCTTTTTCTTTGTTTCCTTTAATATTCACTAAGTAAATAATAACTAAAACATAACTACTAATCAAAGTAATTAAAAAAGAGATACATATTACGCTGCTTAAAGGGTCTATAAAATAGTATAGCCGCGCGGCTATACTGTTTTTTAAAAATTTTAAAAACTGTGTATAGCCGGGCGGCTGTACTATTTTTCCATGTAAAAAAAGAGGAGCCCATTCATTAGGCGCCACGTGTCAAGACAACTCTAAATTAAGAACACAGCGTATAGCCGCGCGGCTGTACTCATTTTTGTTTTTTAAAAAAAGAGGACCCTCCAGCGATCAGACGCCACGTGTCAGTATACTATTTTTGAAAAAAAAAATCGTAGTATAGCCGCACGGCTATACCCTTTAATATATAAATTAAAAAAGGAAAAGAGGACCCTCCAAGTTTCATTAGTTTGTACTTTATAGATTTTAATTTGCTAGTTTCAACATATCCAAAGTAGATATTAATAAGCCACTACTATATAATGTTTTCGTATAACTTTTATAACATATATTATTGGTATTCAATAATATATGAGAGTGATTTGTATAATACGTGAACTTTGTGTGAATTATTGAAAATTGTAAAAAATATGGTAATTAAGCTTTAGAAATGCGTATGTACATGTACAATACGATTATTATATGTTTGCTTTTTAAAAAATAGTAGACATGTATAGAATACGAATGTATTATTGAAAAATACATACGTACATATATACTTATATATATAAAAGACTATAAGATATTAATTAAATTAAAGAAGTTGAGGGGAAAACAAACTAATTTTATATTTTTACAAAATTTTTTTTTAAAAAATAACATAAACACTTCTCCCGACGAAATTTCGTCGGCATAGGTCTATGCCGGCAAATATTCGTCGGATTAGGTTTCTCCCGACAAAAAAACCCCTGCCGACGAAATTTCGTCGGGAGAGGTCTTTTTAAAAAATATATACATAAACTTAGGATGTTTAGGTTAATTAATTTTTGAAAATTTTATTTTTATTAATTAAATAATATATTTGACTGATTTGATTAGTTAAATTAGTAATTATATTTTAATTATTATTTATTTAGTGAATAATTAGTATTAAATATGTTAATTAACTTCATGAATTATACTACTTAATAAATAGTACTTCAATTTTTCTTTTTCTTTGTTTCCTTTAATATTCACTAAGTAAATAATAACTAAAACATAACTACTAATCAAAGTAATTAAAAAAGAGATACATATTACGCTGCTTAAAGGGTCTGTAAAATAGTATAGCCGCGCGGCTATACTGTTTTTTAAAAATTTTAAAAACTGTGTATAGCCGTGCGGCTGTACTATTTTTCCATGTAAAAAAAGAGGAGCCCAGTCATTAGGCGCCACGTGTCAAGACAACTCTACTTTTAAGAAGAATTAAGAACACAGCGTATAGCCGGGCGGCTGTACTCATTTTTGTTTTTTTAAAAAAGAGGACCCTCCAGCGATCAGACGCCACGTGTCAGTATACTATTTTTTTAAAAAAAAATCGTAGTATAGCCGCACGGCTATACCCTTTAATATATAAATTAAAAAAGGAAAAGAGGACCCTCCAAGTTTCATTAGTTTGTACTTTATAGATTTTAATTTGCTAGTTTCAACATATCCAAAGTAGATATTAATAAGCCACTACTATATAATGTTTTCGTATAACTTTTATAACATATATTATTGGTATTCAATAATATATGAGAGTGATTTGTATAATACGTGAACTTTGTGTGAATTATTGAAAATTGTAAAAAATATGGTAATTAAGCTTTAGAAATGCGTATGTACATGTACAATACGATTATTATATGTTTGCTTTTTAAAAAATAGTAGACATGTATAGAATACGAATGTATTATTGAAAAATACATACGTACATATATACTTATATATATAAAAGACTATAAGATATTAATTAAATTAAAGAAGTTGAGGGGAAAACAAACTAATTTTATATTTTTACAAAAAAAATTTTAAAAAAATAACATAAACACTTCTCCCGACGAAATTTCGTCGGCATAGGTCTATGCCGGCAAATATTCGTCGGATTAGGTTTCTCCCGACAAAAAAACCCCTGCCGACGAAATTTCGTCGGGAGAGGTCTTTTTAAAAAATATATACATAAACTTAGGATGTTTAGGTTAATTAATTTTTGAAAATTTTATTTTTATTAATTAAATAATATATTTGACTGATTTGATTAGTTAAATTAGTAATTATATTTTAATTATTATTTATTTAGTGAATAATTAGTATTAAATATGTTAATTAACTTCATGAATTATACTACTTAATAAATAGTACTTCAATTTTTCTTTTTCTTTGTTTCCTTTAATATTCACTAAGTAAATAATAACTAAAACATAACTACTAATCAAAGTAATTAAAAAGAGATACATATTATGCTGCTTAAAGGGTCTGTAAAATAGTATAGCCGCACGGCTATACCCTTTAATATATAAATTAAAAAAAGAAAAGAGGACCCTCCAAGTTTCATTAGTTTGTACTTTATAGATTTTAATTTGCTAGTTTCAACATATCCAAAGTAGATATTAATAAGCCACTACTATATAATGTTTTAGTATAACTTTTATAACATATATTATTGGTATTCAATAATATATGAGAGCGATTTGTATAATACGTGAACTTTGTGTGAATTATTGAAAATTGTAAAAAATATGGTAATTAAGCTTTAGAAATGCGTATGTACATGTACAATACGACTATTATATGTTTGCTTTTTAAAAAATAGTAGACATGTATAGAATACGAATGTATTATTGAAAAATACATACGTACATATATACTTATGTATATAAAAGACTATAAGATATTAATTAAATTAAAGAAGTTGAGGGTAAAACAAACTAATTTTATATTTTTATAAAATTTTTTTTTAAAAAATAACATAAACACTTCTCCCGACGAAATTTCGTCGGCATAGGTCTATGCCGGCAAATATTCGTCGGATTAGGTTTCTCCCGACAAAAAAACCCCTGCCGACGAAATTTCGTCGGGAGAGGTCTTTTTAAAAAATATATACATAAACTTAGGATGTTTAGGTTAATTAATTTTTGAAAATTTTATTTTTATTAATTAAATAATATATTTGACTGATTTGATTAGTTAAATTAGTAATTATATTTTAATTATTATTTATTTAGTGAATAATTAATATTAAATATGTTAATTAACTTCATGAATTATACTACTTAATAAATAGTACTTCAATTTTTCTTTTTCTTTGTTTCCTTTAATATTCACTAAGTAAATAATAACTAAAACATAACTACTAATCAAAGTAATTAAAAAAGAGATACATAGGGTCTGTAAAATAGTATAGCCGCGCGGCTATACTTTTTTAAAAAAATATAAAAAACTGGGTATAGCCGTGCGGCTGTACTATTTTTCCATGTAAGAAAAGGGGAGCCCAGTCATTAGGCGCCACGTGTCAAGACAACTCTACTTTTAAAAAGAAGGGTTATTCGCAACAATGGTCCCTCAACTATACCCATATTTACAGTTTGGTCACTCAATTCAATTATTAGTTGTAGAGGTCACTCAATTAGGTGTTTTGTTGCACCGTTAGTCCTACCGTTAAGTCTCTCTAACGGTAGGGACTAATGGTGCAACACAACACCTGAGTGAGTGACCAAAATGTAACTCCGAGTATAGATGAGGGATCATTGCTACAAATAATCTTAACTGAAAAGTCACATTTGCCCATCAATAATTTAAGAGATGCTTGCCACGTCATCATTTTAAACAGAAAAAGTAACAGACTTGACGGTAGGATTAACGGTGCAACAATACACATAATTGAGTGACCTCTGCAACTAATATTTGAGTTGAGTGACCAAAGTGTAACTTGAGGTATAGTTGAGGGACCATTACTGCGAATAACCCCAAAAAGAATTAAGAACACAGCGTATAGCCGCGCGGCTGTACTCATTTTTGTTTTTTAAAAAAGAGGACCCTCCAGCGATCAGACGCCACGTGTCAGTATACTATTTTTGAAAAAAAAAATCGTAGTATAGCCGCACGGCTATACCCTTTAATATATAAATTAAAAAAAGAAAAGAGGACCCTCCAAGTTTCATTAGTTTGTACTTTATAGATTTTAATTTGCTAGTTTCAACATATCCAAAGTAGATATTAATAAGCCACTACTATATAATGTTTTAGTATAACTTTTATAACATATATTATTGGTATTCAATAATATATGAGAGCGATTTGTATAATACGTGAACTTTGTGTGAATTATTGAAAATTGTAAAAAATATGGTAATTAAGCTTTAGAAATGCGTATGTACATGTACAATACGACTATTATATGTTTGCTTTTTAAAAAATAGTAGACATGTATAGAATACGAATGTATTATTGAAAAATACATACGTACATATATACTTATGTATATAAAAGACTATAAGATATTAATTAAATTAAAGAAGTTGAGGGTAAAACAAACTAATTTTATATTTTTATAAAATTTTTTTTTAAAAAATAACATAAACACTTCTCCCGACGAAATTTCGTCGGCATAGGTCTATGCCGGCAAATATTCGTCGGATTAGGTTTCTCCCGACAAAAAAACCCCTGCCGACGAAATTTCGTCGGGAGAGGTCTTTTTAAAAAATATATACATAAACTTAGGATGTTTAGGTTAATTAATTTTTGAAAATTTTATTTTTATTAATTAAATAATATATTTGACTGATTTGATTAGTTAAATTAGTAATTATATTTTAATTATTATTTATTTAGTGAATAATTAGTATTAAATATGTTAATTAACTTCATGAATTATACTACTTAATAAATAGTACTTCAATTTTTCTTTTTCTTTGTTTCCTTTAATATTCACTAAGTAAATAATAACTAAAACATAACTACTAATCAAAGTAATTAAAAAAGAGATACATATTACGCTGCTTAAAGGGTCTATAAAATAGTATAGCCGCGCGGCTATACTGTTTTTTAAAAATTTTAAAAACTGTGTATAGCCGGGCGGCTGTACTATTTTTCCATGTAAAAAAAGAGGAGCCCATTCATTAGGCGCCACGTGTCAAGACAACTCTAAATTAAGAACACAGCGTATAGCCGCGCGGCTGTACTCATTTTTGTTTTTTTAAAAAAGAGGACCCTCCAGCGATCAGACGCCACGTGTCAGTATACTATTTTTTTTAAAAAAAATCGTAGTATAGCCGCACGGCTATACCCTTTAATATATAAATTAAAAAAGGAAAAGAGGACCCTCCAAGTTTCATTAGTTTGTATTTTATAGATTTTAATTTGCTAGTTTCAACATATCCAAAGTAGATATTAATAAGCCACTACTATATAATGTTTTCGTATAACTTTTATAACATATATTATTGGTATTCAATAATATATGAGAGTGATTTGTATAATACGTGAACTTTGTGTGAATTATTGAAAATTGTAAAAAATATGGTAATTAAGCTTTAGAAATGCGTATGTACATGTACAATACGATTATTATATGTTTGCTTTTTAAAAAATAGTAGACATGTATAGAATACGAATGTATTATTGAAAAATACATACGTACATATATACTTATATATATAAAAGACTATAAGATATTAATTAAATTAAAGAAGTTGAGGGGAAAACAAACTAATTTTATATTTTTACAAAAAAAATTTTAAAAAAATAACATAAACACTTCTCCCGACGAAATTTCGTCGGCATAGGTCTATGCCGGCAAATATTCGTCGGATTAGGTTTCTCCCGACAAAAAAACCCCTGCCGACGAAATTTCGTCGGGAGAGGTCTTTTTAAAAAATATATACATAAACTTAGGATGTTTAGGTTAATTAATTTTTGAAAATTTTATTTTTATTAATTAAATAATATATTTGACTGATTTGATTAGTTAAATTAGTAATTATATTTTAATTATTATTTATTTAGTGAATAATTAGTATTAAATATGTTAATTAACTTCATGAATTATACTACTTAATAAATAGTACTTCAATTTTTCTTTTTCTTTGTTTCCTTTAATATTCACTAAGTAAATAATAACTAAAACATAACTACTAATCAAAGTAATTAAAAAGAGATACATATTATGCTGCTTAAAGGGTCTGTAAAATAGTATAGCCGCACGGCTATACCCTTTAATATATAAATTAAAAAAAGAAAAGAGGACCCTCCAAGTTTCATTAGTTTGTACTTTATAGATTTTAATTTGCTAGTTTCAACATATCCAAAGTAGATATTAATAAGCCACTACTATATAATGTTTTAGTATAACTTTTATAACATATATTATTGGTATTCAATAATATATGAGAGCGATTTGTATAATACGTGAAGTTTGTGTGAATTATTGAAAATTGTAAAAAATATGGTAATTAAGCTTTAGAAATGCGTATGTACATGTACAATACGACTATTATATGTTTGCTTTTTAAAAAATAGTAGACATGTATAGAATACGAATGTATTATTGAAAAATACATACGTACATATATACTTATGTATATAAAAGACTATAAGATATTAATTAAATTAAAGAAGTTGAGGGGAAAACAAACTAATTTTATATTTTTATAAAAAAAATTTAAAACAAATAACATAAACACTTCTCCCGACGAAATTTCGTCGGCATAGGTCTATGCCGGCAAATATTCGTCGGATTAGGTTTCTCCCGACAAAAAAACCCCTGCCGACGAAATTTCGTCGGGAGAGGTCTTTTTAAAAAATATATACATAAACTTAGGATGTTTAGGTTAATTAATTTTTGAAAATTTTATTTTTATTAATTAAATAATATATTTGACTGATTTGATTAGTTAAATTAGTAATTATATTTTAATTATTATTTATTTAGTGAATAATTAATATTAAATATGTTAATTAACTTCATGAATTATACTACTTAATAAATAGTACTTCAATTTTTCTTTTTCTTTGTTTCCTTTAATATTCACTAAGTAAATAATAACTAAAACATAACTACTAATCAAAGTAATTAAAAAAGAGATACATAGGGTCTGTAAAATAGTATAGCCGCGCGGCTATACTTTTTTAAAAAAATATAAAAAACTGGGTATAGCCGTGCGGCTGTACTATTTTTCCATGTAAGAAAAGGGGAGCCCAGTCATTAGGCGCCACGTGTCAAGACAACTCTACTTTTAAAAAGAAGGGTTATTCGCAACAATGGTCCCTCAACTATACCCATATTTACAGTTTGGTCACTCAATTCAATTATTAGTTGTAGAGGTCACTCAATTAGGTGTTTTGTTGCACCGTTAGTCCTACCGTTAAGTCTCTCTAACGGTAGGGACTAATGGTGCAACACAACACCTGAGTGAGTGACCAAAATGTAACTCCGAGTATAGATGAGGGATCATTGCTACAAATAATCTTAACTGAAAAGTCACATTTGCCCATCAATAATTTAAGAGATGCTTGCCACGTCATCATTTTAAACAGAAAAAGTAACAGACTTGACGGTAGGATTAACGGTGCAACAATACACATAATTGAGTGACCTCTGCAACTAATATTTGAGTTGAGTGACCAAAGTGTAACTTGAGGTATAGTTGAGGGACCATTACTGCGAATAACCCCAAAAAGAATTAAGAACACAGCGTATAGCCGCGCGGCTGTACTCATTTTTGTTTTTTAAAAAAGAGGACCCTCCAGCGATCAGACGCCACGTGTCAGTATACTATTTTTGAAAAAAAAAATCGTAGTATAGGCGCACGGCTATACCCTTTAATATATAAATTAAAAAAAGAAAAGAGGACCCTCCAAGTTTCATTAGTTTGTACTTTATAGATTTTAATTTGCTAGTTTCAACATATCCAAAGTAGATATTAATAAGCCACTACTATATAATGTTTTAGTATAACTTTTATAACATATATTATTGGTATTCAATAATATATGAGAGCGATTTGTATAATACGTGAACTTTGTGTGAATTATTGAAAATTGTAAAAAATATGGTAATTAAGCTTTAGAAATGCGTATGTACATGTACAATACGACTATTATATGTTTGCTTTTTAAAAAATAGTAGACATGTATAGAATACGAATGTATTATTGAAAAATACATACGTACATATATACTTATGTATATAAAAGACTATAAGATATTAATTAAATTAAAGAAGTTGAGGGTAAAACAAACTAATTTTATATTTTTATAAAATTTTTTTTTAAAAAATAACATAAACACTTCTCCCGACGAAATTTCGTCGGCATAGGTCTATGCCGGCAAATATTCGTCGGATTAGGTTTCTCCCGACAAAAAAACCCCTGCCGACGAAATTTCGTCGGGAGAGGTCTTTTTAAAAAATATATACATAAACTTAGGATGTTTAGGTTAATTAATTTTTGAAAAATTTATTTTTATTAATTAAATAATATATTTGACTGATTTGATTAGTTAAATTAGTAATTATATTTTAATTATTATTTATTTAGTGAATAATTAGTATTAAATATGTTAATTAACTTCATGAATTATACTACTTAATAAATAGTACTTCAATTTTTCTTTTTCTTTGTTTCCTTTAATATTCACTAAGTAAATAATAACTAAAACATAACTACTAATCAAAGTAATTAAAAAAGAGATACATATTACGCTGCTTAAAGGGTCTGTAAAATAGTATAGCCGCGCGGCTATACCTTTTTAAAAAAATTTAAAAAACTGGGTATAGCCGTGCGGCTGTACTATTTTTCCATGTAAAAGGAGATAATACTTTTTACTATTCTCGATTAATAACGCAATGATATGTATGATAATTTTTTCACATGTCATTGTGTTATTGGCTGAACATAATAAAATAGTGTTATTCCCGTTACAAGTAAGTTTGTTTGCATCCAATGGACAAGGCATCGGCCTGTTATAACTTATATGACATTGAGAATATCCGTTTCAACAAAAACGACAAGTCGTATTCAATAGCTAATAAAGTGCGACTTGTTAGTTATATGTATGGAATTGTAAATTTGATGCAAGGTTGACAAGAAAGAGCCGAGTTGAGGGTCACGGGTAACAACAAATTATTATGAAAAATTATGGAAGAGCAACCCGTGATTGAGGATATGGCACTGATTAAAGAGCGTGCGAGCAACCAAACAAACTCTCCTTTGTCTTGCATTTCAACTTTTTCAACTTCACCACCCGACAAAACCCTCTCTCTCTCTCTCTCTCTCTCTCTCTCTCTCTCTATATATATATATCAGAATATATGTTTAAGGCTGAGACGACCTTGGATTCTTCCCTCTCACGGTCTCACTGCACTGCGTCTGCGTGTATCATTTTGCACTCAAGGAAAGGGACCCGTGACTCAAATTGTGGGGTCTGATTACATTATTGCACTCATTTCTATCCACACATCACAAACACACCTGCGTCCCTCCCTCACCAATCAGCATGTACCACTTCGTCATCTCACTCTCAAGTTCTGTGCTCAACTAATAGAACGTACGCCTCCCAATCCATCAAATTCCATTTCAACTTTTTGCATGTGATGTGTTTGATTTAGAGCTCAATCTTCAATTCACACAATAATACTTACTCACAGACTGAGACAGGGACAGGACAGCTATATATATTGGGTTTAATTCTATCTATCTGCATCAAGTGAATTAACTAGACTCGAGGACCACAATTTTGCTTTGGACTTGGAGGGGACTGCAAAATATGAAGAAACGAGTTTTCACTTTCAAAATACACAAATTCAGATCAGAGGATATATAATATATGTACATACAACAACAAAGAATCAAATCAAGTGTTCGTCGCATTGAACATCCTTACATATTTCATTTCGTATTTATTCAAATCAAACATGTACATGAGTTTACTTGTTTGATCTTGAGACCCTTCTGATCAAAACCATCAAACAAAGCACACGATACAACACAAAGAACCCAATCAAGATGTAGATGTTGCTCCACCTCTGCCTTTCATGCAGCCCTCTCTTCAGCAACACATCGCCTCCAGTCACCATGCACTCTCTGTTATTACCATTATTCTCTTCGTACCATATCAAACAACTTGACACAAGGCAGCCATACTCATTGATCAGGAGGGCGTCAAGGGCATACTTGTACATAGAAAAGAAGTGCATGAAGAGCCAGTACTTGGGCATGTTGTCTTTCGAGATGAAGTAGCCGGAGAAGAGAAAAAACCCACCCAAAAGTATCGTCACCAGTGATGTCCCGGCAATGTAGTTGGGTGCCAGAGAACTCAAGAAAAGCACGAACGAGTTCGCCATTAGAACTATGACCCATATGACTAGAACAAAATAAGCAAACGCTTGCCAAGACGCACAAAGACCCACCAAGAAATAGACCGAGACAGAGTAAATTATCGCGATTGCAAGCAAGTAAGGCAGGAAAACCAGAGTGTTTGCGATTAGATAGGAGGAAAGCCTGTAAATCCCACCAGACGTTTCTCTTAGGAGGATCGGCCTTTCGTTGATGAAGATTGGGAGGGTTTCGGTTGTGGAGGAAAGCAGGAAAGTGAGCGTGAAGGCGAAGAGACCAAACCTCTTCTCGATGCCCTGCTTGTCGAACCCAATGTTGATGTAAATGGTTCCTAAAACCAGACCCACAAGAAGAGCCTCCAAGGTGTTTGTTAAAAGAAGCTGTCTTGTTCTGTAAATGATTTTCCAAAACCGGTTGTAAAGAGCCAAAACCTCTTGGATTCGAGAGCTTTTGTATCTGATGACTTGTCTGGTTGCCTGATTATCTTGATCAGAATTATGAGGATTATCAGGAGGTGATGAGGGTGGGGGTGTTGCAGATGTAATGGGTTTGAAGGCAGGGAGGCGGTTGAGAATTTCCATGGTGTATTCCAAGGCATTGAGTTGTGGAGGGACTGTGAAGCCATTGGAGAGCAAAAAAGCTTCAAGAGAAGAGAGTGTTCCATGGTGCACAACTGTCCCTTTCGACAGCAAGAGGATTTTATCAATGGCTGAGAGGATTTTGTTGCTGGGTTGGTGAATAGACAAAACCACAGTGCGGTGACGCGAGGTGCAAATGGATTTGAGGGTCTGGATTACGTTGAAAGCAGAGGTGCTGTCAAGACCCGAGGTGGGTTCGTCGAGAAGTAGCACAGCAGGGTCGTGGAGAAGGCTCAGGCCTATTGAAACACGTCTACGTTCACCGCCGGACAGGCCATGGCCAAGGCGTGTGTTGGCCAAATGCGTAAGCCTGAGCTCAGTGAGCAGAGAGGCGACAACGTCTGCAATGTTTGTTGGACTGGAATTGGGAACCAGGAGGCTTGCGGCGAAAGCAAAGGTTTCGAAGACGGTGAGGAGCGGAAGGCATGCATCGTGTTGAGGGACATAGGCAGAGAGTTTGCGGAACGAGGAAGGGTTGATAGGGGAAGAGTTGAGGAGGAGAGCGCCGCCCGTGGGCGATGTTCGAGCTGCTAGGATGTCGAGGAGAGTGGATTTTCCGGCGCCGCTGGGGCCGACAATGGCGAGGATTTCGGAGGGGTAGGCGGTGAGGGAGATGTCTTTGAGGATGTAAGTGGGTGTGGGGGCGGTGCATGGCTTGAAGAGGAAGTGAAATGGGGAGAATGTGGCGGTGGTTGTGGTTGATTTGGTGTAGGAGATTGAAGAGGCTGTTAATTCGTAGGTTTTGGAGGGTGGTAGGGGTGCTGGTGCGTCTGCTTCCATGGAGTTTTAGGGGGGAGAGAGAGAGAGAGAGAAGTTGGAGAGTTGAAGTGGTGAAGGGGGAGAGATGCATGTAGTGGAAATATGATATTGGTTTCCTTCCATATGAGTTTGGTGTATAAAGCTGGCGGAAGACTATAAGTTAAAAAGGTGTGAATTAATTAAGTAATTTTGGGGATTGAAAAATTTGATTACAAACCAAGACAAAACCTTATGCAAGGGACTTATTTGGCTTTATAGTATTTTTCTTCTTAACATATACAAGCTCCTCAACTCTCATTTTATTAATAAAATTGTTTTTCAGCCACTCTCTGTGACTTGACTGTGGCTTATATATTCTCATGCACAATAACTGTGGCCATTACACACCAATGGCCACTGTTAGTTCGTCGTGGTTAGGTGTGTAATGGCCACTGTTAGTTCGTCGTGGTTAGGCAAACTGTGACCTTAGTCCCTTTTTTTCTTTCCAGTAGTGATGATTATAATTGAAATCTTATTCTTATCACTATTGTCCTACATATTGATCTTCTGCTCTACGAATCATAGAAGGGTTCTTCTTTTTCTTATCAAAGATAGGGAACAAATTCGTCCTTAATGAGAACAATTCAATGGACGATTTATCTATACTCTAAAAGTTGAAAAAAGAAAAAAAGAATTTGTCAATGATGATGATCATTGTTTCAGATCTAGTACCTGCAGGGTTGACGGAGTAAGATCACACCTTGATGTACTTGAAATCAGTAGCATACAATTTTCCAGCTCAAAAGATAGACAGTAAAAAACAATGGGGAAAAAAGAAGAAGCAAACTGCAGGTAGCTAGACCTAGAAGAAACTGAGGCAGTTGTGAAAGTAGAGTTGGTAAATTGGGCAATGTGTGTGTTGGTTGAACAAAAACAAAAGAAAAAGCGATTATAATTTAAAATTGGGGGAAACTGATGAAGTTAAAGATATTGAAAAGGGATCCTCTTGTTGTAATTCACGAGTCTGCTACTGTGCTCTTCTGTCTGTCATATGCTTTTGTCTTAGAGCCCTTTTTAGACTTGGATCGAGGATGAGGCTGCCTTCACTTCACGACATGCTTTGCATTAAATAGCTGCACGTCCGTGACCAAATCCCTTCCTACACTATATGGTACACGCATGATGATGCATTTGCATATTTACTTATTATTTTTTGCTTCATGCATATGAATGCACAAGGCTTCATATTTGATATAAACACCATAGGCCATATATGACGATAACCAGGACAATCTGCTTTGCCAGGACTAGTTGCTGCATGCATCATGCATGTCACGAACTTCAAATGTTTTGTTTTTCTTTTTCAGTTTTTCTGTTTTCAAGTACTGACTAACATTCATTTAGACCTTATTCCTTCCTAATACAAATTTGTGTT
This sequence comes from Prunus avium, assembly GCF_965620075.1. Classification (NCBI taxonomy): domain Eukaryota; kingdom Viridiplantae; phylum Streptophyta; class Magnoliopsida; order Rosales; family Rosaceae; genus Prunus; species Prunus avium. The sequence goes on from NC_142285.1 coordinate 42,984,089, forward strand.
AATAATATTTCTCAAAAGTCTGTCAATGTCAATTAAGTAGCTAGAGTAACTAATACTAATCAGAGTTGGGCAGAAAGTGAAAGCACATGAGCATGTACAACCAAGAAAGGCATCAGAATATGTACGAGAGAAACCCATGCAGATGCAGGCCCGTTTTCAAATGAGCTTTTATTTCAGGAAGCCTCAAATTATGGTATGATCGACCCGTCTTTCTTACTTTTTATTTTGTTTGGGGGTTTTATTTTATTTAGTCTTAAAACTTCATGGCAGACGAGACGAATCATAAATTTGCAAGCAAGCACTAGTACTTGTGGGGGAGGTCAACTTTCAGTTCAGATCATCACTTTGAAAACCCGCAAGACGCACCTTAGAATAATTATATTCATCATAATCAAAACATTTATTTACGCGTCTTGGATCTGAAGAAACAAAGAGCCAATGGTGTATTCATGATACTTGATTAATCTCATGAAGCTTAGCCCCTAAGACCAGATTAGATCATCACACATACAGTGAGATAACAATTTAAAATGACTGAAAATAACTACTAGAGTTTTATTAGTCTTTTCACACTCAAAAGTTATTCTCCATATAAGTGTTTTTTGGCTTCCAAACGAGCCCTTAAACTTTTTGGTTAGCTAGCGTGGTCATGTGATGATACTCAAACCCCACACAAGTCTTTTCTGAATTAAATATATTATACAGTTGACGATTTTGATGGATAATTTTGGTACAGAAGACAACTGAGTTGATCCTAGAAAGAAAAGGTTATATGTTATATCGAACATTAATTTACATAAAATTTCATGACAGGTAACTTATGAGCACCCAAAAGTCGTCCTAGAATCCTATCTGGATGGCAAGAGAATACGCTTGTCTTCCCCCACAAACTGCGAATATTATTTCAAACTTGAGCTACTCAATTTCGTATCCTTGTATTTGTTTGCCCTACATCGTATCCTATTATCAACTTACTTACTATGTAATGTACGTATACCAGTTTGAAACATTAGATCCTATCCTAACGGCTAAACATCTTTTTTTTTTTTTTTTGGTGCAAAGGAGGGCTAACGCCCAAACAAAGAAACAGCAACTATAAGGGAATTAAACGAGGACTAGCCACATTGCTAGTATCAGCAACTTGGCTGGAAAGGCGTATAAATAACAACTAGCATGTATATATGTAGGGCCAGCACCCAAAACTATAGTCAAACTTCTATAAATGACACTTTCCTTCTAGCACTACCCACACATATTCAAACAAACAAAAACGCTTATTGTTCCTATTATTCTAAATCCGACCCAGAAAAGGAAATCAAAGCCTTGGTGATCATCAAGAACCATGACAAGGGGCAACGTAGATTCACGGAGGAAGAGAAACAGATGCTTCCTCTACATCGCTGCCGGGATCATATTGCAAACCATAATCATACTTCTGTTTGTGATTTTCGTCATGCGTATCAAAACTCCCAAAGTCCGTTTAGACTCGGTTGCTGTCGACTCACTCACCGCCAACTCTAGCCCGTCCTCTCCTTCCTTTAAGGTTCAAATCAATGCTTTGGTTACCGTCAAGAACAAAAACTTTGGGCACTACAAGTTCGAGGGCAGCAAGGTCACTTTCTCGTACAAAGGCACTGCAGTCGGCGACGGCACTATTGCCAAGGCTAAAGCCAAAGCTAAAAAGACAAAGAAGATTAACGTGACAGTGTCGTTGAACTCGAACAAGGTTTCAAGCCACTCTCAGTTGAGTAGCGATCTGAGTTCTGGGAATTTGACGTTGACTGCCTACGCCAAGTTGGATGGGAAGGTGCATCTCTTCAAGGTCATCAAGAAGAAGAAGTCTGCTAGCTTGAACTGCACCGTACATGTTGATACTAAAGCCAAAGTTGTCCACGTTTTGACTTGCAAATGAAATCAATATAGTCCTTCTTCTTCTTCTTCTTTTTGTTTTGGGTAATTTTAATTTCATTTTTATGGGTTTAAACTTTAAGGTTTCTTGGTTGTTGTTGAATATTAATTTGTATTTAGAGTATTTCATAGAGGGCAGCGTTTGTTAAGGCTTTATTGTATTGAATTGAAAATCTATCAGATTATTATGTGGTGTAGCCACATTTCCAAGTAACGTTAACATCAAATGGCCCACCGGCAGAGATGTGTGTATGAATTTTGTCGCACTCGCACAGAAAAGGTTATTCCTCAGCCTAAAGCATACGCTACAGGAGCAAAATTCATTTCATTTTTACAATCATAGCCACCCTTAGAGACATATTCAATCAAATGCATACACATATCACAAGATAAAGGAGAGGATAATATATTTTTTTCTTCTAAAATTTCAATGTCTCTTGGTGAAGTAATATTACTGTTTCTGGGTTCCATAGATTCATCTGAATTTGATGGGATATAAAGAGAACAAATTTTGGAGGGGTCAGCAGCCCTACCATTCTCTCTTTAGTTTTGTATGGGCGTAAACCATAATTTTGGAGTGGAAGCAATCAAGTCAAGCTTTCTGCATGGTCCTCCCTCCCCCTACTATACTAGTATTGCCTAGTTTATCAACAAACCCAGATGATGAGTGAGAAATGTGTAACACATTCTATGTGACGGCCCTTTTCTTTTCCCGGGTCGCAAAAATATGATGAAAAAGTTAATGATATGTTATGTCAAACTAGCTGGCCACCATGTTGGCATGTATACCTTTGCTTGCTCATCACCTCAAGCATCTTCGTAAAGCTCCTCCTGCTTCACCCCGAAGCTCCGACTTTAAAATCTGAGCCCAATATACAAATGGACTAGAAACCGATCATCTTTGCCCAAAACTTTCACAAACCCATAAAATTAAAATGCTCTATAGCACTCTCATAAACTCGAAACAAATGGGAAGTTGAATTTTTTTTGAAAAAACCGAGTATAGCCGAGCGGATATACTATTTCTTTTGAAAAAAATTAAAAAAACTGAGTATAGCCGCCCGGCTATACTATTTATTGAAACAAAAAAGGAACCCGCGCCTAGACACCCATGTGTCAAACAGGATAGCCAAACGGCCATACTATTTAAAAAAAAAAAATTAGATAACCGAGTACAGCCGCCTGGCCATACCATTTCTTTTTTCTTTTTTTAACTAAGTATAGGTATAGCTGATCGGTGATACTATTTATTTTAACAAAAAAAAGACCGTCTAGTGCCTAAGCACCTAAGGGCCCACGTGTCAAAACGGTATAGCCGGACGGCTATAAAATTTTTAAAAACAAATTTGAAAAAACCGAGTGTAGCCGGGCGGCTATACTATTTCTTTGAAAAAAATTTGAAAAACTGAGTACAGCCGGCTCCACGTGTCAAAAACAGTATAGCCGAACGGCTATACTATTTTTAAAAAAAAATTGAAGAACCCGTGTATAGCCGTGCGGCTATACGGTTTCTTTTTAAAAAAACTGTTAAAAAATCCAATATACCGCCCGGCTATACTATTTTTAACAACAACAAAATTAGGAAAACCGAATATAGCCGATCGGCTGTCCTATGTCTTTAAAAATAGGACCCACCTAGCGCCTAGGCACCTACGTGTCAAACTAGCTGGCCATCATGTAGGCATTTACACCTTTGCTTGCCATCACCTCAAACATCTTCATAAAGCTCCTCCTGCTTCACCCCAAAGCTCCGACTTTAAAATATGAGCCCAATTTCCAAATGGACTGGACACCTGTTGTTTTTGCCCAAAACTTTCACCAACCCATAAAATTAAAATGTTTTACAGCACTCTCATAAACTCGAAATGAATGGGAAGTTGACATAATTTCCCCTGAAGTTGGAGTTATGACTTGTTCATACTGTCCCTACAGAGATGAAGAATTTGTCGTTGAACTTGTACGGATACAGAAGACCAGAACATGAATTTCTATTTTTCAACCCCCATTTTTCAAACGCGTCGCAAATGAAGCCTTTTCAATTGAAGGAGGCTTAGGCTTGGGCTATCTTAGCCGCCTTTGGGATTTTAATTTTTAACCAACCCTTCTCTCATCACCTTTTCTGTCATAAGTCGCGTAAATTTCCTACTTGTGCCCTTTGCGGTTCTGTTTGTGGGTGTCAAACTCCCTATCAACGCACCTAAATATAATAATACTTGGAACAGCTATGGTGACAATTAATAATAAACAAAAATTATAGAGTTAAAAAAAATAAAAAAAATTTATACATCCAGTGCAATTTGATTAGGCCGTGACTGGCATTTTCGTGTGATTATATCCTCATTAATAGAAGGTTCTGCAACTATTATGACAAGTATAATTTAGGTTGAAAAGTATTTACGGTACACGTCGCCATCAAAATATGCCTGAAAAGTCAAAGTTCAAAGTTCAAAGCCGGCTTCTTTGTTTGGGACAAGAAAAATACAAAAAACAAGACTTTGCTGAAAACTTTGTCAAAATAAGTGCATTCTCAATCCTCCTCCTAACCATTTCGAAAGATCTACTATTCTGATCTTAGCATATATCTATATCTATAAATACTTGCCCAATCAAACCTCAAACCCACCCAAAAAAAACTTTGTGAAGCTAGAAGTTGAAAGAAATTAAAATGGCAGCTGAGAAAGAAGCAACATCACCGTACCCTTTGGTCCCGGCAAACGGCTACATCCGGAGAGATCAAGAATCTGCAGTGACAGCAGACCCCGCAGAGCTCAAAAGAAAGAAGCGCATGAGGTGCCTCTTTTACGTTACTGTCTTTGCCGTGTTCCAAGTCATAGTCATAACAGTCTTTGCACTCACTGTTATGAAAATCAAAAGTCCAAAATTCCGAGTTCGATCGGCCTCCTTCAGTGACTTTGAGGTTGGCAACGGCACCAGCCCTTCATTTAACTTGGACATGGACGTCAAGTTTGGGGTGAAGAACACCAACTTTGGACACTTCAAATACGAAGATGGCATCGTCGAATTTGAGTACAGAGGCACCAGAATTGGGCAGGTGAATGTGTACGAGGCCAGAGCCAGAGCTCGATCGACCAGAAAGGTGGCGGACTCATTGGAGCTCACTTCAAATGGCTTGTCTGCCAACTCTCAGTCTCAGTTGGCAAGTGATATTAGCTCTGGGATTATTCCAATTACCTCCGCGTCTAAATTGGATGGGAAGATACATCTGATGAAGGTGATCAAGAAGAAGAAGTCTGCTCACATGAATTGCACCATGGAAATTGTTCTTGCAACGCAGTCGGTCCAAAATATTGTCTGCAAGTGATCATAATATTAATCTGTGTATAATATTTTATTTTATATTTTTTAAATGCCTATTCTTGTTATTATATTTATTTTGTGAGCTACGGACATCTTGTTTCTACATATTGTATGAGGATGTAGTCTCTAATTAATGTGCCTGTGCAAAATTCTATTGAATATTGAATTGGATATAATGTTTGGGGTCTAATAATCTTGGGGTCCATTAAGGGTTTGGGCTGTCATGGTATAACCCATGAACACGAACACGAACACGAATACAAATACGAATACAGACATGCTTTTGATACGCTGGGGCGTTTGCTGATGATTGGGACAGATCCAATGAACTGGAGAGCTGCAAAGGAAATCTAATTCCAATCTTAATGTTTCCGAAGAATGTTGTTTTGCACTGGAGCTCACTTCAAATGGCTTGTTTGCCAACTCTCGGTTGGCAAGTGATATTAGCTCCGGGATTATTTTGAATTCTGGTTTGAGATCCCCCATTAAAAGATGACTGCAGGTGAGATCTCTAACATTAGATGTCAAGTTTTGGGAACCTACAATTGTGGACTTATTTCGCAACTTGGGTAATGCTTATTGTAACTCTGTATGGGAAGGGAACGAACGCTTCTACTTGAGAATGAAAGGTAAGAATTTATTTATATATTCTGAAAGAAAGAAAAAGTTATTGTTGATTTCCACATTGAAGTTTACGGGTGGAAGCTTAAAAGAAATGTAATCGAGGATGTTCTTTTATGGGTTTCAATTTCAAAACAAGGCCCCGAGGAGTATTGCCGCGGGGCTGTACTTTTTTTAATATAGGGCCATTTTAATACAATGTTTAAGCCCATTTTACTAAACCTAACCCGTTAGGTTAGATGCCTCCTTCCTCTCGCTGTTTCGACTTCATCTCTCTCTCTCGGTCTTTCTTCATAACAAGCAGCGCCTCAGTGCCACCTTAAGCGTCGCCGTCTCCTGCGCGCTTCAACCGGTCGATGCCTCAACTGCAAAACGCCAGCCCAGACCCGTCCAGGCAGCCTAGGCGGGTGCCAGGCGGCGTAGGCGGGGGCCAGGCGGCGTAGGCGGGGGCCAGGCGGCGTAGGCGGGCGCCAGGCGGCTGAGGCGGGGGCCAGGCGGCATAGGCGGGCGCTAGGCGGCCTAGGCGGGGGTTAGGCATGCGCTAGGCGGCCTAGGCGGCGCCCAACTCCCTGGCGGCTACTCCTTACAATCAGGATGAAATCGCAGCGGCGCCCAACTCTCTTTTTCTTCTTATTCCTTTATAGGATCCTATAAATGCTATTGCTGAATGCATTCCTAGCAGTCTTCATTCTGGTTCAGGGGCGAAAATTAAGAGGTTATCAACTAAACAACATGGCATGCCCAGGCCAACCTGGGTCCATGCAGGACATACGACTGGTGCAAAAGAAGATTATACTTAAAGTTTCATCCTATAGATTCTTCAGGGTCAATCTCAAAGTTCTCTGACGAGAGATTCTCTACAAAAGAGAAAAATGGAAAAGAAAGAGAAGTGCGGTTTGACTTACACCCAATGCAATCTGTGTTTTTGGGGTCTGATCGTAGATACAATAGATACTGGCTTTTCTTGGGCCCTTGTAATGCATATGACCCTGGACATAGAAGGGTTTATTTCGAATCTTCAGAAGATGGTCACTGGGAGGTGATTGATACAGAAGAGGTATTATGCTGAACTTTTGTTATACGATCAATGTGATTGTAGTACATATTGCTTGACCTTGTATAAGTTAATATTTACTTGCTTTTTCTTAAACCAAATGCAGGCTCTGTGTGCTTTGTTGTCAGTTTTGGATGACAGGGGTAAACGAGAGGCTCTTCTTATTGAATCCCTAGAAAAACGAATAGCGTTTCTGTGCCAAGCGATGTCAAGTAGAATGGTAAATAGTGATAGAATTGACAACTTGGCGCAATCAGATCAATCTGAGCTGGATAGTGTTCGAGAAGACACTTATTCACCAGTATCTGATGTAGACAACAACTTATCTGGAATTGCAAATGATTCTCTGCCTTCATCTGGTGTTGTGGTTCTTGAAGTTAGAAAGAAAGGAGAACAACAGAAACAGAAATGGACCCGAATCCAAGCATTTGATTCATGGTTGTGGAATTTCTTTTACCTATATCTTAATGCTGTCAAACATGGTAAACGATCCTATTTGGATTTAGCTGCAATGCATGCAATTGAGGTAACCCATCATTTGGATTTAGCTTTGCATTTTCTGATATTTGTTTGTTATAGTAATGAAGATGTCCTCCAGTTAAAAAGATTTCAAGCTACACATATCTTTGATAGATTGGAGGAGAATAGGACTTCAGTTGAGGATCAACCTAGGAATGAATTTAAGTGGTCATGGTTTGGATAATTAGAATGTGACTTGGAGATTTATGTGCAATCAAATCCGATAGCTTTTATATAATTTAAAAAAAAAAAGAAGAGAAAAGCCAAAAGAGGAATTTAGCATGCGTTACTGGGAAGGGATTGATGAAAATGCATACTGCTGTGAATGGAGCAGAATGGTTGATTAGCATCCACCTGCCCTATCTGATTAGTTATGGCCTCTGGTAGCTAACACTAAATAGTGGGATTATTTTAGTTGGATTTTGGGGCCTGAATCTTTTGATTGTCTGATGCTTAAAACAGGTTTTCTAGGTTATATATCGAAGACATTTCTATTCGCCCCAAAATTTTTAATGTTTTTCCATGCTATATTGATCTCCACCTCCCTCTGCGTTGTGCAGCCAGTCATGCCAGAAGATGCTTTGTTGGGTGCTTGGAAAAAAATTTGCTCATAAGCTATGGGTGAAACGACTAAGACATACCTCATCTTTGGCTGAGCTTTTGCAGGTTTTCTATTTTCCTCATTTCACACTATCAATTTTTTGTTTATTTTCTAGTCGGAACCATCAGTTTCTTTATTGTTTACCCGTGCAGGTTCTTGGTGATTTTGTTGGTGCCATCAACGAGGACCGATTATATGAATGCAGTATAATGCAAGGTTCTTGTTTTCCACTTAATTTCAACAATGTTTTCCTCGCTCAAAAAGGTCACTAGGGCTTCAATTTCAAAACAAGGCCCCAACGAGTATAGCCGCTGGGCTTTACTTTTCTGTTTCAAGCGTATGGCTGCGCGGCTGTACTCTATAAATATAAAATATCTTAGCCGTATAGCCGAGCGGGTATATCCTATAAATAGAATTTTGGCAGTATAGCCGATCGGCTTTACCATTCAACAATAGAATATTTTAAATGTATAGCCAGAATATCTTAGCCATAGAGACGCACGACTATACCCTATAAATATAATTTTGACAGTGTAGCCGGCTATACCCTTTAATAGCATAATCTTGATTTCTCTTTTTTGATTACTTTATTTAGTAGTTATATTTTAATTATTATTTACCTAGTGAATAATTAGTGTTTAAATATTTGATTAAATAAAAATAATTTTAAAAAATAATTACCATTTATTAAGTAATATAATTTAAGAAGTTAATTAAAACTATGCAGTATAATTCAAGTGGTTTATTTTTCCCACTACTATGAGGTTGCCCCATTAAATGGAACGTGTCCAGTCATTTGTAAGATAATATCATCTGAATGGTGCAAACTGCATTATATATAAATACTTTGACAGTAAATATTATTTTAATATTCAATGAGATTCAAGTAGCCGTAATTATTATGGTGGTTTATAAGTTTAACATTTTCGAACCTTGATGTTATCCGACTTTTATTTTTGTATTTTCTGTAACCTTGATATAAAAAATAAATAAATAAATAAATAAATAAAATTGCTAAAAAAAGTTTACTTTTTTAATATAGGGCCATTTTAATGAGAAATCTGGTGTACCCACCAATAGGAATAAGACACATGTAATAATTTATTTTTAGCCTTTTAACTATTTCTTCCGTTAGCATTCTTCCGTTAGCCTTTTAACTCTGTCTCTCCATTAGGCTTTTGCTTTCTTCCCATTTTTTATTTCTCAATTCTCTCTTTTGTTCTCCAAATTTATCGAACTCCCCCTTGTTAAAATTCAAAGCACAGTCTGAACAAAAGAGAGAATTGAGGAAGATTGGGGTCGAAATGGTGGGTTTTTTATATGGGTTTTGAGGAAGCTGAGGAGGTGGGTGTGGTTAGAAGTTGGGGAGAGCGTGAGGGTTGGGTGAGGAGTTGATGGGATTTTGGGTGCGGTTGGAAGTGTTGGGTTTGGGATTGGAGAGAGCACTGGTTTTGGATTCTTAGGGTTTGCTCCAATAGTGGTATGGTTATTGGTCTTCTCATTTTCTTATATGTGTGTGTATTTAGCCCAGTTATGTTTTTGTGTTTTGTTGATTTTCTGTACTTGTTATGTTGATTTGGCTTCAGGGGAAAGTGAAACAAATTGTTGGGTCTACCCTTTCGGATTCCAAGGAGAATGGGTATGCTCTTGTTCATTTGAGTAAAGGTGCAACCATTGAAGCTTTGCATGTGCCTATCCTAGTGGGTCTATGGTTGCCTTCTTGTTCTTGTAGATTCTATTGCTGTGTTCGAATTTTTCATTCAATTTTTTATTCAAATGATTGGAAGTAGTCTTCTAGTAATTATCCCTTTAATAATTTATGCAAAGTGCTTCTTTGGATTGTTCTCTTAGTTTCGATCAAATGCAACTGGCTCTGGTGCAAATACAATTTAAGTTTACTAAGTGGTTGGAAATGAGTGTGGATTTTTTTAAAAAGAAAATGAAACTTAGCATCAGTATGCTTCGAAGGATTGACATCAAATAAATGCTAACTTCTGCAAAAATATAAGCTTCCCGGTATTATTGCACAAAATAAGATTGTCCAGCAAGTTGAGTGCCTTGGGAGTGTGCCTGTTTCACTTTAATCTCTGTAGTTGATGATATCTTTAAAACTTACAGTATGTATTCCAACAATGGGCAAATGGACCTTGAAAGGCTCAAAGACCTTGTTTCTGTTCTTCACCAATCTTTTAGGGCTAAACAGACTTATTTATTTACTTGATTCTTGACCAATTTTTATATGGCTTCTTAATGTGCATTTACTTTAATCCGCAGGAAGGCAAATATGCAATTGGATTTTTTTCTTGATCGTTGCTTTTGGTGTTTTCTTCATCACTTCCGAGATCAATCACAACATTATTCAACGAAAGAAATAATTTTGGTGAGATGATAATGGATAACTATAGGAAGAAATAATTTTCGTAGCATATAACACAAAAATAAATTTAAAAAATCAATAAATTGAGTAGATTAGAAGGTAATATAACATATTAATGATAATAACTATAGGAAGCAGTAAAAAGAAAGAAAATATTTATCCAAACAAAGCTGCACAGACCACTGATATATGATATTTTTATTCTACTGTGCAAATATGTTGTAATAGTAATTTAAAATGTAAAGAAACACTTGTACCAGAAACAAAAAATTAAAAAACGATGCTGGCCAGCAAAGCCAATATAATAATCCAATGAGCCAACACTCATGAAATAGTAACGCAAAAGTAACCTAGAGCAAAGCCAATATAAAAATATATATGTATACTACATGTTCACTCAAAAGTAACTCAAACCACAATATAATAATCCAATAAAACCAAAACTCATGAAACAATCTCGAAAACTTAAAAAGTAAAGGCATGTGGGAGTAGGGTGCAGGTCATCACCTTTTTCTTTTTTTTTTTGATGAAATGGGGGGAAAAAAACCCCAAAGAACAACTAAACTTTATCAATGGGAATCTGAGGGGCCCCTATCAAGTCATCACCGAGTACATCAATAGCCCACATGGGGGTATTTTCAAAAAAGCAAATGCCCAAGTCAAGATTGTAGCTCCATCTTGCAAGACAGTCAGCAAGATAATTCTTCTCTCTGTAGACATGTTGAATCTGATAGTTCTCAAGCTGCCTTAGGAGAGTACCGCAGCTATGCAGCAGGCCAGCCAGAGGATGAAAGCGGTAAGCCACAGTTTGCTGGATTAGCTGGACACTAAGTGCAGAGTCCATTTCAATGATGAGCATGTTGACACCTTTATCCAAAGCCATTTTGAGACCAAAAAATAGACCCCATAATTCAGCTTCAAGAACTTGACCAATTCCCAAATTCACAGCAAAACCCCTAATCCAATTTCCAGATGAGTCGCGGAGGACACCTCCAGCTCCAATATTACCAGATGCAGGTTTACAAGAACCATCCACGTTCAATTTGAAGATACCAGTATTAGGAGGTTCCCACGTCAAAAAAATCTGCACTTTTTCTCCGGCTGTAGTATCACCGCAGGATGCCTTATCCCAGTCAGAGAGGGCTAATAAGATAACATGCCTTGGGTTGAGGGGCGTCACCTCCTCAGCAGTAAAAATAGATTGGTTTCTCCATTTCCATAGATACCAACAGATGAAAACAAATATAGAGCACCAAGAGGTACTGCTAGACCAACTAGCCTTGGAGAGGATATTATTCTTTAACCAAGGATGGAAGTCAGTATAGAAGAAATTAGCTTGCTGGCGGGGGGGTAAAAAATAACTCCAGACCTCCCTGGCTTTAGGACAGTCTCTAAGAATGTGGAGAGTAGTTTCATGGGGCCAATCACAAATAGAGCAGGAAGGATCAGTAGATAAATTCCTTCTAACTCTCTGATCATTGGTTAAGATTTTATCGTAGAAGACAAGCCAGAGGAAAATAATCAACTTGGGGGGGAGATTCTCCTGCCACAGAACCTTCCAAAACGGATCATTCCAAGAAGAATCTCCAAAGAGTAGTTGATAGGCAGATTTAACAGTGTACACTCCATTAGCAGTATGTTTCCAAATCCGTGAGTCTTGCAGGTTGCTATTAAAACCAGCAGGAAAACTAATAATCTTCTGCACTACCCATTCAGGAACAACATTTCTCAGCCTCTCAATATCCCACCAGCCATGCCTAAAGAAGCTTGACACATGGCAATCAAGGTCCAGCACATCCCCAATCTGCTCATATTGGGCCAGAGGTAAATCAGATAGCCATTTGTCTAGCCAGAATTTCACTTTATCCCCCATACCAATTCTCCAAGTCATCCCCTGCTTAAGCAGCTTGGAGCCATGAAGAATACCTTTCCAGGTGGAAGAATAGTCATGCCTGGCATCCAAAGAGTTATCCAGGATAGAGTGGCCTTTCAGATATTATCATCATAGATTTTAGCCCATAAACCCTTATCTTGAGCATGTAATCTCCACCCAATTTTACCCAACAAAGCTTGGTTCATTAAGGTTGTTTTCTTCAGGCCTAAACCACCTTTACATTTAGGTCTGCATACCAAGTCCCATTGGCATAGGTGGATCTTACTCTTTCTAGCGCTACCTCCCCAGAAGAAGTTGCGGTTAACACGATCAAGCTCATCACAAGTGCTAATAGGCAATTTAGCAGTTTGCATTGCATAAATGGGGATTGAAGCGGTCACAGCTTGGATAAGGGTGGCCCGACCAGCCATAGATAAGCACTTGCTTTTCCAACCAGCTAGCCTGCTGTGAACCTTATCCACGAGACTATAGTACGTAGCCTTGTTCACACGGTGATGTAAAAGAGGCATGCCTAAATATTTACCCAAGTTCACAGTCAGGGGAGAGCCACATATATCACTTAATTCCTTAGCAAGCTCCTTGCAGGTGTTAGGGGAGCAAAAGATAGCAGACTTAGTAAAGTTGATAGTTTGCCCCGAAGCTTTACAGAATAAATCCAAACAACTCTTCATGATCCTTGCTTGCCTAGGGCTAGCCTCCGCGAAGAGCACCAAGTCATCTGCAAAAAATAGGTGGGAGACACAAGGACCAGATTGAGAAGATCTAACTGGCTTCCACTGCTTCTTGCAAACAGAGTCTGCAATAATGTGTGACAGGTGTGGATAGAGTAGCAAAAAACGTACAGCAGGCTGGTGATCTGACGGCAAAAGGGTTATTGTCAGAGAAAATTTGTATCTTTAGGGTTTTGTTTGAAAAACTGAAAATTGATAAATTGAAAGGCTAATAGAGATAAAATTTACTACAATTTTAAGGCTAAAAATAAATTATTACACGTGTCTTATTTCGATTGGCGGGTACACCAACCAGCTGGTGTACCGGGTACCTACAAAAATTTCTCCATTTTAATAAAATGTTATTGGTGAAGAAGGAACAGCACAGCAAAGCAAGAAATGCAATTCTTCGGGGGAACGGAGATCAGCCCGTCGCTGCCGGCGTCAACGATGGCTTCTTATGAGATTTTGTAATACAGGGTTCAACTGTATATTCCCTGTCTGGATATGGTTATACTATATCCTTACCTTTGTAAGGTTTTCATGCAAACGAAAATAGTTTTTGAATCCCAGAGTAATGTTTCCTTGTAGGTGTGAGCTATTCAATACAACGCTCGACCAATATGTAAGGAGCATTTCGTAGAAATCCAGAGATTGTTGTAGGCCTTCAATGAGTCTCTTCCAAAAGAGAACGTTCATAGTTCCCTTAACGAGTTCTCAGATGTCTTGTGTGTCGCAAAACGATGTTTGATCATTGTAGGAGTTGTAGAACTGGATGATACTGTTGGTAGGCGATGAAACATTAAATCTTTATTAAATTTGTTTATATATTTAACCATACATAATATATTGTATGGTCATGCGGTCCCCATAGTTTAATGAGTGTACTGCACGAAATATCATAATCAATCACTGCTAAAATTGCGGTCTCTTTGCAATGCATAACCCATTTTGTTTACCAACCAACCATTTGGGAAGGTATCTTCTTTGGAACAATAGTGAAAACTTTTCTATTTTTTGGATCAAATTAGTGAAAACTTTTCTAGCCTGTTGTTTTTAAACATGAAAAGACATTTTACCAAATGGAGAGGACACGTCAAAGATAAAGAAGACTAAGGGAGAAAAACTCTCTTATCGGGCGCCTCGAAAAAGAAGACCAGTATTTAATTTTGAATTCTTCATTGTAAATTAGATTGATTTAGGGCCCGTATGATGACTCTTTCAATTTTTTTTTATTTTTATTTTTTTTCGTGCTAGAGCATTGAGGAAAATGAAAGTGAGAATAGAAGTGAGAATGAGAGTGGAGATGAGATTGAGAGAAATGATATGGGAGGGAGGAGTAACAAAAGTGAAAACAAAAACTAAAAGGTGAAATCTATTTGAAATTATTTTCAAATTTGTTACTCTCCCTCCCATGCTCCCCTCTCATCCTCTCTCTCAATCTCATCCTCACTCTCATTTTTCTCTATACTCTAGCATAAAAAATGAAAACTAAAAACCAAAATTGAAATGGTTATCAAATGGGATTGTTAGTATTTTTTTTAATAGAAAAAAAAGAGAGAGAGAGAGAGAGAGAGAGAGAATGAGAGATTATTAGTAGCAAGCAAGTCGTACATATGCATGTAAGAGCCAAGTGCAAGCACAGAGCAACACACCCGAAAAGACATAGCGATGGAGGCAGCTATAGTTTTATACCCATCACCACCAATAGGCCACTTGGTCGCCATGGTAGAACTTGGCCAGCTCATTCTCACTCGCCATCCTTCTCTTAGCATCCACATCCTCATCACCACCCCGCCCTACAGAGCCGATGACACCGCCAAATATATTGCCTCCGTCTCCACCACCAACCCCTCCCTCATCTTCCACCACCTCTCCACCGTCTCTCTTCCTCCCTCCCTCACTTCCTCCTCCAACCACGAATCCCTAACCTTAGAAATCCTCCGCCTTAACAACCCCAACGTGCGCCAAGCCCTCCTCTCCATCTCCACCAACTTCTCCGTCCGTGCTTTTGTCCTGGACTTCTTCTGCGCTATCGGGCTCTCTGTCGCCGCCGACCTCAACATCCCCGGCTACTTCTTCTTAACCTCTGGCGCTGCCTGCCTGGCCACTTTCCTCTACTTCCCCACTCTCCACACCACCACCGACAAGAGCTTCAAAGATCTCAACGCCCTTATCAGCATCCCAGGAGTGCCACCGGTGCCTTCCTCTGATATGGCAAAGCCAATTCTTGATCGCAACGACATGGTGTATCAATGTTTCCTAGAGAACTCAAAGCAATTCCCTAAATCAGCTGGGATTATCATAAACACGTATGAATCTCTTGAGCCCAGAGCCATCAGAGCAATCTCCGATGGGCTGTGCTTGCCTGAAAATGTTCCCACGCCGCCAATCTACTGCATAGGACCGTTAATTATTGCTCAAAATAAAAAAGGTGGCGGCGGCGATGATGTGCCGGAGTGTTTGACTTGGCTTGATTCACAACCAAGCGGAAGCGTGGTGTTCCTCTGTTTCGGAAGCTTGGGATTGTTTTCAAAAAAGCAGTTGCAGGAGATAGCTATTGGGTTGGAGAGGAGCGGGCAGAGGTTTCTGTGGGTGGTTCGCAACCCGCCTGCTGAAAACAACACCGGCGTTGCCATCACGGAGCAACCGGACCCGGAGTTGGAGTCTCTGCTTCCGGATGGGTTCTTAGGTAGGACCAAGAGTAGGGGGCTGGTGGTGAAGTCGTGGGCCCCACAAGTGGCGGTACTGAATCACAAGTCAGTAGGCGGGTTCGTGTGTCACTGCGGGTGGAACTCGGTGTTGGAGGCGGTATGTGCTGGGGTGCCGATTGTGGCTTGGCCGCTGTACGCGGAGCAGAGATTTAATAGGATCGTTCTGGTGGAGGAGATCAAAATTGCTTTGACGATGGACGAGTCAGAGGACGGGTTTGTGAGTTGTGATGTGGTGGAGAAGCGAGTTAGAGAGCTGATGGACCCGGAGGAAGGCGACTCAGTGAGGAAGGCGACCAAGGCTCTGCAGAGTGAAGCCCATGCTGCACTGAGTGAGGGCGGGTCGTCTCGGGTCGCGTTAACGGAACTGTTTGAAAAATGGAACCATATATGACGATAACCAGGACAATCTGCTTTTCCAGGACTAGTTGCTGCATGCATCATGCATGTCACGAACTTCAAATGTTTTGTTTTTCTTTTTTTTACTTTTGTATTTTTTGTAACCTTGATAAATAAATAAAAAATAAATAATAAAAAATTGCTAAAAAAGTAAACTTTTTTAATATAGGGCCATTTTAATACAATGTTTAAGCCCATTTTACAAAACCCAACCCGTTAGGTTAGATGTCTTCTTCTTCCCAGCATAGTCTACACTCCTTCCTCTCGCTGTTTCGACTTCATCTCTCTCTCTCGGTCTTTCTTCATAACAAGCAGTGCCTCAGTTCCACCTTAAGCGTCTCCGCCTCCTGCGCGCTTCAACCGGTTGATGCCTCAACTGCAAAACGCCAGCCCAGACCCGTCCAGGCGGCCTAGGCGGGCGCTAGGCGGCATAGGTGTTGCATTCCTAAGAGGACACAAATTAATGTGCAAACAACCAATTAAAAATACCCGCAAGTGCACGAATCTATTGAAGTATAGATTATGTAAGTACGGGGTCGATCCCACGAAGAACTTGTCGGCTTCCTATAAGTTCTAATTTGAGTACGTAAAGAACACTTAATTGACACACCACAAATGCACAAATGCAAAATGGAAACTAAAAATGAGTAAAGAAGTGTAAAAGAAATGAAACAACACAAGAAAACTAAACAAAAACACAAACAGCACTTTCTATCACCCTTTTATCACCTATTTATCACCTGTGAACAGTGCCATGAACAGTGCCGACCGGTCGTGAACAGTGACGACCGGTCGTTTTTGGGCAGATTCATGTGAGACCGGTCGCCTGAACAGTAACGACCGGTCGTTTTTGGGCAGATTCGTTTCTCTGTTTTTCCAGTTTCGACCTCTGTCCAGTGTTTTGCCTATAACTTTCCAACCGTTTATCCAAATTTCACGTTCTTTATACGGTTGGATTCAGCACACAAAAACGAAGAACACTACGTGGACCAAAAGTCCAAAACAGTTACGAAAATAAACAGAATGTAGTAAACAAGACACACAACGTATCAAACACACAACTCACACACACATTGGGGGGGGGGGGGGGTTTGGTTTGGTTCAAGTGACCTATTTCTATTGCATGAAAGTAAATGGACTTTGAATTTAAATGAGAATAGCAGAGATGAATTATCACAATGTGAAATAAAAATGTAACAAACACTAGGGTTTCGGAATCCACCCTAAACAATTCTACCCAAGTTCATGAATACTCAAGTGATGAACTCTAAACGTGTTGATGAAGATGTTCGCAATCAAGACCAGTACGAGTGGCTCAAGACGCATTGATTCTCTCTAATGTACGTAAAGTGCAGTACGAGTGCTACAATACTTGTGCCTTCCCTATAATCGAATCTAGGTGTGCTTAGTACTTTGATTCAATTACAAGAAAAACCCATTAAGTTCAAAGAGAATATGAACATCACAAGAACCCTAATAGCATGGTGTTTACATTAGGTATTCAAGAAACCAATTCACATGGATGATTCTTACTTCATCCATTTATTGCTTAGGATAACATGAAGATACACATAATCCCAACAATTTCAAGAAGCATGCTTTCAAAGGTGATCAATCAAAGAAGAACATACATCAAGGATAGATTAATTTGGTGAATTGGAATTCATCAACAATATCTAGAAATTCATACACTCAAGCATCAAAACAATAAGGTAATCATGTTTAGGGCTTCAACCTAAGCCCTAGCTATGGAGTTTAGTTCCTCATACTTATTTCAAATACAAACTCAAAACAAAACTAGAAAGAAGTTACAGATTTTGTGAACATGGGAGCTCAAGGTCTTCAATGGTGGAAATCTCTTCCACTTCTTGCTTTGTTGCCCTTGTCTTCCTCCTTGAGCTCCCTAGCTCCAAGCTTCATCTCCAGCTCCAAAATCTCTGCAAATTGTGTAATGATTCTGATTGCAATGGCTGATGCTCTTTGCACTCCTTTTGCTTCCCTCTCTCCTCCTTTCCAGCTTTTACTTTTAGTATTCTAATGCAAAGTCTTCACCCATTGTCTTCTTGTCCCCTTGCAAATGATGAAGCCTTGTCCTCACAAAGATGCCAAATGCTTCAGAAAATATCTCATCTACTAAGGTAAATTCTTGTTACCAAGTGTTATGGTAACAAGAATAATCAAGATGACACAATGGGGGTAAAAGCTGGCCAATTCCGGATTTCCAGAGCTGTGGTAACATGCTGGATTGGTTGGATAGGCAATACTTGTCCAATGGAGCTCAAATTTGGATATGTTGTAGTTAACATCCATTGGAACAAGTCTCATGAAGATCATGACCTCATCCGAGCACCAGAGCATGTTGATCCCAGGCCAAGAAGTTGACCTACGAAAATGAACAAAAATAAAGTTTATAACCAATAATGCACTTTTAGCTCATTTTCATTCCAACCAAGGTAAAATCTAAGAAAACACAAAAAGGAAGTAAAAAGCTATAAAATGTCAAGAACTAACTCAAAATAGTGGGTGAATAACATGAAAAATTATTTACATATCATTTTGTACCCTTCTAGCTTATGATTTGGTTATGTTTTTGAGTTAAACTTGTGCTTTTAATCCTTTTTGTGTTTATCTTTCAGTTCATTGAGCTTTAGGTAATAATGAGGGCTTTGGATAGTAAATGATGCAATCCATGCATGTTAGGGCCTAATTTGGATGAATGGATGAAGAGCTTAAAGACAAACTCAATTTTGGCTACAGTCCCCTGCCAGCCCAGTTTCGTAGGTCATATTGCAAGCTTTGTTTCAGCAACCTACATAGCTCGGATGAGGCCACATTCTTCATGAAAGTTGTTCCAATGGGTGTGTAATATAACATATCCAAAATTCAGCCCCATTGGATAAATATGGAGTCTGTTACCTAGCAAACACAGAGCCATGCTCAGGATGGATTTTATCAGCGCGCAAAATGAGTTAGCAATTTGTTTTGGCCTTAACTTCCTCCTCCGACCTTGGATTTGCCCAAATGATATATGGCTGGAAAAAAGACATTCTGAACTTCAAGTTTGAGTGCTTAAAGTCTTAATTTGCTTAAGGGAAGCCCAATTCGTAAGCCCTTGAAGTTGCTGGTCATGGGAGGTGATTGATACAGAAGAGGTATTATGCTGAACTTTTGTTTACGCCACAACTTGTGGCTTAGGGAATACAAATAACAGCTCCTTGAATTAAGGAGTAGACAACACAATATCAATACCCCACCTGTCCCCTTATTGTCTAGTGTTACCGTAAACCATCCTAATATTCAGGAAATCCTGATAACCACTGGACAACCACTGGACAGCTTCCAATACTCCCCCTCAAGCTGGATCCAGAAGGTTTATGGATCCAAGCTTGGACAGAAGTCGTTGAAATTGATGAGAAGCCAAGGGCTTGGTGAAGATGTCGGCCAGTTGGTCAAAGCTTCTTGTATAATGTGTCTGAATCACTTGCGACTGAACTTGTCCCGAACGTAATGACAGTCAACTTCAATGTGCTTTGTCCTCTCGTGAAACACGGGGTTTGATGCTATATGCATGGCTGCCTGATTGTCACAAAACAAGGACATAGGAAGAGTTGTAGGAACACCTAAATCACACAGAAGACCCTTGAGCCATATCAATTCACACGCAGTTGAAGCCATTGCACGATACTCAGCTTCGGCACTTGATCTGGCGATAACAGTTTGCTTCTTACTCTTCCATGTGACCAAGTTTCCACCGACAAATGTACAGTAGCCAGTGGTGGACTTACGATCGATTGCGTTCCCTGCCCAATCAGCATCGCAATACCCCATGATTTGTGTGTTGTCATTCTTCTTCATGATGATACCACGACCCACTGATCCTTTTAAATAGCGTAAGATCCTTTTAACAAGGGTCAAATGCTCAAATGTCGGAGAGTGCATGAATTGGCTCACAATACTTACAGAATATGTGATGTCGGGTCTGGTGATTGTTAGGTATATCAACTTACCAACCAGTCGCTGATAATAGCTTATATCAGTGAGTGGTGTGCCCTCCAAACTAGGTTTGAGCTTACTGTCAAGAGGGGTAATGGCCGGTTTAGCATCGCTCATGTTAGCTTCCTTGAGCAAATCCAGGACGTATTTCCTTTGGTTAAGAAATAGTCCCCTGTGCGAGGTTGCCATTTCTATACCAAGAAAGTACTTTAATATCCCAAGGTCTTTAATTGCAAACCTTTGACTGAGAGACTGTTTGAGGTTGAAGATCTCGTCAGCATTATCACCTGTAATTATCAGATCATCTACATAGATCAGCACAACCAATTTGCCCACAGCTCCTGTGCGAACAAAAAGTGAGGAATCGGCATTGCTGCTTTTGAAACCAACACTAGTGAGAACTGAGCTTAGCTTGGCATACCAAGCTCGTGGGGACTGTTTCAAGCCATAAATGGATTTGTGCAATTTGCACACTAAATCTGGTTCATTGCTTTGAGGATGCCCGGGTGGCAATTTCATATAGACTTCTTCTTTGAGATCACCGTGCAAGAATGCATTCTTCACGTCCATTTGGTACATGGACCACCCTTTGTTTACAGCCACGGACAGTAGAACTCTCACTGTATTCATTTTGGCAACAGGTGCAAAAGTTTCTTTGTAATCCACATCGAATGTTTGAGTGAATCCTCGAGCCACCAATCTTGCTTTATGCCTCTCAATTGATCCATCTGACTTGAATTTGAGTTTATAAATCCATTTGCAACCCACAACTTTCTTGCCTTTTGGAAGTTTGGTGATGCTCCACGTGTTGTGTTGATCTAGAGCTTTAAGTTCTTCTTGCATGGCTTTCTTCCATATCTCTTGGCTGTTGGCCTCATGGAAATTATGAGGCTCACTGTAACTTGATATGGTGCTGAGGAATGCGGCATGGGCTGGTGTCACTCTCTTGTATGACACACAATTGGAGATGGGATGTGTGGGTTTGTAGATGACAAAGTCCTGAAGTCTTGTGGGAGGTTGCCTAACACGCATTGGATTGCGTCGTGGGGCAAGAGGAGTTGCCTCACACTCGTTCACATCTTGTACCATATTGTGAGGATCATCTTGTTCCTCATTTTGAGGTGAAATATCATTGTCTCCAACCACATTATGTGAGATAGAATTTCTGAAATCAACACCATCTCCATCCGTATTTGATGGATAAAATCCTTCAATTGTGTCAATAATTGGTAAAGGAACTTGATCAAATGGACTCTCCCTCTGAAACTCAGCCCCTGATTTCTCCTTAAAGAAAGCTTCTGTTTCAACAAAGTGAACATCACGAGAAATAACCATTTTCCTTGCTTTAGGATCATAACATTTATATCCTTTTTGTGTTGAAGAATATCCAAGGAAAACACTTCTTGCAGCTCGAGGATCAAATTTATCTCGTTGAGTAGCTTGAACGTGAACAAAACATAAGCACCCAAACACTCGTAGATGAGAAAGATCAATTTTTCGATTCTTGAGAATTTCAAGTGGCGACTTGGAGCCAAGGATACGGCTGGGAAGTCTATTTATCAAGTATGCAGCAGTAAGAACTGCTTGTGACCAGAACCTTTTTGGATCATTCATTTGAAACATGAGAGATCTGGTTTTCTCAAGAAGATCACGATTTTTCCTCTCGGCTACTCCGTTTTGTTGAGGAGTACCGACACAACTCGTCTCATGAATGATGCCTTCACCAGTCAAGAATTCTGACATAGAACTTGTCATAAACTCTGTACCATTGTCAGATCGCAATACCTTAATTTGAGAATTGAATTGATTCACAATCAGTTTATGAAAATCTTTAAAGCACGAAACAACTTCCTTTTTTGATTTCAACAAGTATAACCATGTGGCTCTGGAAAAATCATCAACAAATGTGACAAAATACTTATAACCATCATGTGATTCTACAGGAGCAAGACCCCATAAGTCAGAGTGGATAAGCTCAAATGGTTTATCAACTTTAGACAACGAAGAAGCAAAAGGCTTACGAGTTTGTTTAGAAAACTGACAAACTTCACAGACATTTGAGTCCACAACAAAAGAAGGAAACAAGCATGACAACACCTGATTAGAAGGATGCCCCAGGCGTTGATGCCACAACAAACTATTTTGGGGGGAATTGGCTTGAAAAGCTCTTGAATTATCTAGAGATTGATGCAAGAGATATAGGCCATTGGAATAAACTCCCTCACCAATCGTCTTCTTGGTGATTCGGTCCTGAAAAATCACAGAATGAGGAGAGAAAATTGCATCACAGTTTAAGGAATTAGTTAACTTCCCTACTGATAACAATTGAACAGGGAAAGAAGGAACATAAAGAGCAGTAGATTTAACTTCTGAGTTGAAGAAATTGATTTCCCCATGTCCAAGGACAGGTACAGAAGTTCCATTTGCCACCGAAACTGATTGACTTTTTTCTGGGATTTGAAGATTAAAAAGACAATTTTTATTGTTTGTCATGTGGTCTGTTGCTCCAGTACCCACAACCCAAATACTCGATAAGCAATTATGAGATAAGGCAGATAGAAAAGCTTGGAAGATATGTGATGCAAGTGCTGCATTTTCCAATTTACCAAACTGTTGAAGCAATTTAGTAAGCTCACCAAACAGGGTAGGAGAATTTAAAGAACCATGATTTGCATAAGTCTCATTAGAGGTGACTTGACTGGAATTAGAACCTGGTGCAGACGTTTCCTTGATATGTCGACGTTGTCCAGAGTCACAGGTGGCAGAACTTTTCTTTCCTCTGAAATTCATTTTTGTTCTCCTATTGTCAACAAAAAAATTGAGATCTTGCAGAAGCTTTGATCAGTAAGACTCCTGCTCTGATACCATGTTGAATTTTCAATGAATGTTTGTATATTCTATCATGAGTTCATTACAGATGTTCAGCAATATATAAGGAGGTTGACTCCTTGATTTACGCCACAACTTGTGGCTTAGGGAATACAAATAACAGCTCCTTGAATTAAGGAGTAGACAACACAATATCAATACCCCACCTGTCCCCTTATTGTCTAGTGTTACCGTAAACCATCCTAATATTCAGGAAATCCTGATAACCACTGGACAACCACTGGACAGCTTCCAATAGTTATAATATTTACTTGCTTTTTCAAAAACCAAATGCAGACTCTGTGTGCTTTGTTGTCAGTTTTGGATGACAGGGGTAAACGAGAGGCTCTTCTTATTGAATCCCTAGAGAAACGAATAGCGTTTCTGTGCCAAGCGGTGTCAAGTAGAATGGTAAATAGTGATAGAATTGACAACTTGGCGCAATCAGATCAATTTGAGCTGGATAGTGTTAGAGAAGACACTTATTCACCAGTACCTGATGTAGACAACAAATTATCTGGAATTGCAAATGATTCTCTGCCTTCATCTGGTGTTGTGGTTCTTGAAGTTAGAAAGAAAGGAGAACAACAGAAACAGAAATGGACCCGAATCCAAGCATTTGATTCATGGTTATGGAATTCCTTTTACCTAGATCTTAATGCTGTCAAACATGGTAAACGATCCTATTTTGATACACTTACTAGATGTGAAAGTTGTCATGATTTGTATTGGAGAGATGAGAAGCACTGCAGGATTTGCCATACGACATTTGAGCTTCATTTTGATCTGGAAGAAGCGTATGCCATCCATGTAGCCACATGTAAGGAGAAAGAAGCGAGTGATAGTTTTCCTAAGCATAAGGTCCTCTCATCACAGATCCAATCACTAAAAGCTGCAATGCATGCAATTGAGGTAACCCATCATTTGGATTTAGCTTTGCATTTTCTGATATTTGTTTGTTATAGTAGTGAAGATGTCCTCCAGTTACCAACAGGAGTTGGTCCAAGTGGAAGGGGCTTGGATCCTTTAAACAAGAGGTCCTGGGTTCGATCTCAGGCGCTTGCGAATAGAGCAAACTTTGTTGGGAGAGGTCCCCGCTTTGCGCCCGACAGTACCTCGAGGGTTAGTCCCTGCAATCGCGCGGGGGATACCTTGATTTTCACCAAAAAAGATGTCCTCCAGTTAAAAAGATTTCAAGCTACACATATCTTTGATAGATTGGGGGAGAATAGGACTTCAGTTGAGGATCAACCTAGGAATGAATTAAGTGGTCATGGTTTGGATAATTAGAATGTGACTTGGAGATTTATGTGCAATCAAATCCGATAGCTTTTATATAATTAAAAAAAAAAAAAGAGAAAAGCCAAAAGAGGAATTTAGCATGCGTTACTGGGAAGGGATTGATGAAAATGCATACTACTGTGAATGGAGCAGAATGGTTGATTAGCATCCACCTGCCCTATCTGATTAGTTCTGGCCTCTGGTAGCTAACCCTAAATAGTGGGATTATTTTAGTTGGATTTTGGGGCCTGAACCTTTTGATTGTCTGATGCTTAAAATAGGTTTTCTAGGTTATATATCAAAGACATTTCTATTCGCCCCAAAGATTTTAATGTTTTTCGATGCTGTATTGATCTCCACCTCCCTCTGCTTTGTGTAGTCAGTCATGCCAGAGGATGCTTTGTTGGGTGCTTGGAAAAAAATCTGCTCATAAGCTATGGGTGAAACGACTAAGACATACCTCATCTTTGGCTGAGCTTTTGCAGGTTTTCTATTTTCCTCATTTCACACTATCTATTTTTTGTTTATTTTCTAGTCCGAACCATCAGTTTCTTTATTGTTTACTCGTGCAGGTTCTTGGTGATTTTGTTGGTGCCATCAACGAGGACCGATTATATGAATGCAGTATAATGCAAGGTTCTTGTTTTCCACTTAATTTCAACAATGCTTTCCTCGCTCAAAAAGGTCACTAGGGCTTCAATTTCAAAACAAGGCCCCGACGAGTATAGCCCCGGGGCTTTACTTTTCTGTTTAAAGCGTATAGCGTGCGACTGTACTCTATAAATAGAATATCTTAGCCGTATAGCCGAGTGGCTATATCTCATAAATAGAATTTTGACAGTATAGCCGCTCGGCCTTACCATTCAAATAGAATATTTTAAATGTATAGCCGGAATATCTTAGCCGTAGAGCCACGCGGCTATACCCAATAAATAGAATTTTGACAGCATAGCTGCAGGCTATACCCTTTAATAGCATAATCTTGATTTCTCTTTTTTAATTACTTTATTTAGTAGTTATGTTTTAATTATTATTTACCTAGTGAATACTTAGTGTTTAAATATTTGATTAAATAATAATAATTTAAAAATAATAATTACCATTTATTAAGTAATATAATTTAATAAGTTAATTAAAACTATGTAGTATAATTCAAGTGGTTTATTTTTCCCACTACTATGAGGTTGCCCCATTAAATGGAATGTGTTCAGTCATTTGTAAGATAATATCATCTGAATGGTGCAAATTGCATTATATATAAATACTTTGATAGTAAATATTATTTGAATATTCAATGAGATTCAAGTAGCCGTAATTATTATGGTGGTTTATAAGTTTAACATTTTTGAACCTTGATTGTATAAATAGAATATTTTAAACGTATAGCCGCGCTTCTATATTGCCCGTGCAGTGATGCTTTTAAAATATTCTATTTATACAGTATAGAAGTGCGGCTATATTGTATAAATAGAACATTTTAACATTATAGCCGCACGGCTATACACTTTAATATAATAAATTCAAATATGTAAAGAGTATAGCCGCCCAGCTATAGGCTATACTCTTTTAAGATGATTCGCTATTTGCAACTCAAAAATCCTATATGGATTCTCGAATTTGGAATATAAATTTCAGTCATAATTTTCATCTCTCTTCCCTTCTCTCTCTTTCTTGTTTTCTTCTTCTTCACATGAATTGCACCATGGAAATTGTTCTTGCATCGCGGTTGGTCCAAAATATTGTATGCAAGTGATCATAATATTAATCTGTGTATAATCTTTTATCTTTTATTTTTTTAAATGCCTATTCTTGTTATCATATTTATTTTGTGAGCTACAAACATCTTGTTTCTACATAGAGTAATGCTACACTTAACACATTTTTATCCCACATTTACATACCACATGATATGGCATGTCCATATCATATGCCACATCAATTAAATCAATGAAGTATATTTTAATTAAGAAAATTAGAAAAACAAATAATGGAATAAATAATAAAAGAAAAGAAAATGTTAAATAATTTTAATGAATTGATGTGGTTGCCCACATCAGCTGCCACATAAGATGGTATAGAAATGTGGTATACAAATATTGTAAGAGTAGCATTATTCTTCTACATATTGTATGTGGTCTCTAATTAATGTGCCTGTGTAAAATTCTTGTAATTAGTGGTTTTTTACATGTTGAATAATATTGAATTGGATATAATGTTTGGGCATGGACTGAAGTAGGCCCATAACTCAGACCCAAAAAGAAGCCTGTCCATTACGCCTCTCCATTGGGGTCTAATAATCTTGGGGTCCATTAAGGGTTTGGGCTGTCATTGTATAACCCACGTACACGAACACGAACACGAACACGAACACGAACACAAACACAAATACGAGTACAGATATGCTATTGATACGCTTGGGAGTTTAACATATTGTATAAACACTTCGGAAAGCTTGGCCGATGATTGGGACAGATCCAATGAACTGGAGAGCTGCAAAGAAAATCTAATTCCAATCTTAATGTTTCCTAAGAATGTTGCTTTGCCCTAAAAAGAAAGCTATAATTCGAAAATCAGCTCACATGATAGAAGACATGATGCATATGGCATAACGCAAACGCAATATTTGACACTAAATATTTGTTACCACCAGACACAATATCAGTGGAGGAAACAGAGCAGATCTATGGACCTCGGAAGAAAATATGATGTCGGTTGTTTGTTTGTGTAGTGTTTCTTGGTGCATTGCATTCATCTACTTATAATTAAATCACATTTCTTGAGTGTAACAATGAAACGAAATCCTGTCGTTTTACTGCTCCAATCCAACTGGTGCAAATGCAATGAACAGTAACTTTTGCCTCGACTTTCAACCCTTTTCTGTTCTGATTTTGGAGTAACTTATTGAAGAATAATAAAATGTCCACTCAAATAATTAATCATAAACATCATTCATTCCTAGTATCTTGTCTCAACCAACCCTTAAGCAATCTGAAGAGTGAGAACCGAGAGTTGTGTTCATGTGTTATGTTGTATTATGTTCAAAAACTGGACATTAACCTCATAAATTATAACTTTATTATTTGTTAATCTTATAAACTAAACCATCATTTTAGTAACTAATACATTACATTCACTGATCAGTCAAAATACCAACAGAACCAGCTACTGTTTATAATCCTGTTGAAAAAAAATATTACAAGATAAAGATTTAACCTCTTTTTGGCACATGCACGTTGCTTTGGGATTTTTCTGAGTGGAACAAGTTTGGTGAGTTGAAGACAACTCAACACACAGAGATTTTGGTCTGAAAACTGATGTGATATGAATGTCTGAATGATAGTGGGCCTGCTACTGCTGCCGCTCACGAGACTTGGCTCGTGACTTTAAAAATCCAGCACCTCTTTATCTTTGCTGGTCTTTCTTAATTGTGAAGTTGAAACTTTACCCCATTGCATTTGCATTGCAGCTCTACCTTGTTCTTGTTGTCTAGTCTGTGTGGTGTTGTTTGTCTTTTTCATATGGTGCAATGCAAATGGGGTTTCTTTGTCAGCTCTGCAAGGTTCACCGTGAAGTTTGCATTGGTATCTGAAATGGGCCACAATTTTTCTGGCATTTCTTGTCATCATCATCATGTGTTGGAGAAGTGCAGTGCATGCCCTGCTAATCCTTCCATTGGTTTATAATATATCATTTTCATATGCAATTTTATATCCAAAATTCGTACACAAGCTTACATCTGCTATCATATTCCTCTTTTTGGCACATTTGATATTACACACTTTTGTTTTCATTTGTGACTAAAAACAAACAGTAACTTCTAAGTTTTCCATTTCAAATTTGAAACTTGGAATCTCCAAACTGCCCAAAAACGGACGTCCTTCCTCAGAGAAAAACTTAGTTGCATATACCCGACCAATAACGCCATAACAAGCGCTACTGCTATTCCCGTGGCATTGTAGTCTTGGTTGGTCAGAGAGAAGAGGAGCGGCAGTTAGTGTAAATAAAAAGTTTTGAGTGACATCCATGTTATTATGTCAAAAGTGATGGGAGGCCAGCGCTATTAAAAGAGAAAATATAGTAGTTTCCCTACTGCAACAAGCAGTCAAAATTGAATTGAATCTCCAACCTACCAAAATCAGATTGGATGGGTTGGATAGAGGGACTGGGAGAGCATCTTCCACTCTGAATGCTTTTTCGCTTTGGAACGAAATCAGATTTTAATAAAAGAAAATAAAATGCTTCTTTTACAATTCAAAAAGTACTTTATAAAAGCAAGAATGCTGTCGGAATGAAATTAACCAGTACATATGCAAGGTTGTTGGTCATAATAAATCCTCCATCGCAAACCCTACACTGTGTGGGAAGCTATTAATTTAAAGGTGACCACACCACACCAGCAAAAATTGATTTCCAACAGCCAGTTTTTATGAGTTGCATTAGAAAAAGGGAACTAGGAGGATTGCTATTCCGGCCTCTGTCATTTTCTCCTGGAAAGTGGAACCTCAAAGAAAATGAAAGATGCAGAACCTGTTGAGTCAAATCAATCTCTGAATGCAGAAAATAATGTCACATACGGTTTGATTGATTTATACAGATTTCCCCCATACATTTCAAAAGCAACATGATTCTATGCCGCTTGAGAGCAGAGACAAGGGCACACTGATAGATACACAAAACCACAGAAAGATCTCATATCGGAGTTTTCTTCAGTTTTTCATAATGACCCATCACTTTATAGACAACAACAGGTGAACCTATGGTTTCACTGGTCTCATCATACATAGCTAAAGCTAAAATATCAAAAATAACCCTACCCTAGCTCAAATTTTCTTTTTTCCTTTGTTTTTACAGAAGCACGTAGAACACACAAAAAGAACAGAGCCCTCATCATCCGGTTCTGTTTTTCCCGCGTTTCATC
This sequence comes from Prunus avium, assembly GCF_965620075.1. Lineage (NCBI taxonomy): Eukaryota > Viridiplantae > Streptophyta > Magnoliopsida > Rosales > Rosaceae > Prunus > Prunus avium. Next base: position 43,013,261 of record NC_142285.1, read on the forward strand.
TCTCAAAATCCAATTAACAAAGCTTCAAATTTCAGCACAAACCCCTTCCTCAATGGAGCTTCTCGCTGATTTGTCGTGGGATTCACTTGCAAACCGTGATAACAGAGAACAATCTGCAAGAAATGTGAAATTTTTGGTTATAATCAAAGCAAATTTGGAGATTGGAATTTGATATTCACTTGATTTGTTAAATAGAGAAGAGAGTGCTTTATACCAGTAGAGTACGAGTTCATGGATGAAGAATCACTGGCTGACCTTGATAACGAGGAAGAATCTGAAACCAAATTAATTGTTGAACTTAACTGATCCAAAAGCAAGCTTTAAAATCAAATAAATTTTACTAATTTAAGACAAACTAAAGTAATTTTTCATTCTCAGTACCTCTAGAATTGAATGATCTCTTGCAATGTAGAATGGCACTCTGAATCCCATCATGCTGCAACAACAGCGAATCGTCTCTCCGTTTCACCTGTGGCGCCACTGCCATCGTCGTGGCCGATTTGCTCTTCCCCAAGTTCTTACAAACAACTCTAATTCCGGCAGGAATATTCCCCTGCTTATCCTTCTTGGGCGAACACATAGATAATACCGGCACAGCAGGAGAACAATTCGGCGATGACATTGGAATATTACCAGAAGGCTTCACCTTCTCACTGCACTTTTTGGAAACCTTCATATAAAGTGGCTTGATTAGGTTCAGGTACTTTTGTATCATATCTTTCGAGAATCGCTCTGTTTTGGAGTCTTCTGAGCTCTGGTTCTGTTGCCTGCTTCCTTTCCTCCTGGAACTGTTTTCTCTGGTGAGCTTAGAAGGGTTTTGATGTTCTTCAGTATTGAGAAGTTTCACACCGAAGAGGTTGCCTTCTTTGGTTTTCTGCTTCTGGGTCTCCATCAAAACTTTGGACTCTGCTTCCCTTGTTTTCTCTGTTTTCTTCGCTGTTGTTTTTGTTGCTTTGGGCGTCTTCAACATGAAAGCTCCAAACTTTGGAGCCGATTTAAGGAGAGAAATTGGGGACTGAGGCTTAAAAATGGGCTCAATGGGGAGGATTTTCCTTTTGGAAATTGGGTCAGAAGGCGACAGAGAAAGGGGTGGTTTGGAAAGACAGGGTTCGGTACAGCCGGCTTTTTTGGCTGAGTTGTTTGATTTTGGAATCGAATCAAGCCTGTTACTTTCCTGCGGGGTTGCATCATCTGTGCAGGCCTTGTTTGCGTCGTTTTTGTTCATGATATCGAAACTTAATTCCAAGTCGAAGAATGAGTCTTCTTCTTCTTCTTCAATCTCATTGTCTGTTTCAACTAAAGGACTTGGAACTGCGATGGTGGAGGCATTGTTGGGTTTCCAGAACTTGAGGAAATGGAGAGTTTCCATGGTGCAGGGAAAGAGAGAGACAGAGAGGGTTAAGCGATAAGGGATTTGGTTAATGCAGGGTTTTGATGGGTTTTATACCGGAAAGTAGTGAGAGAAGAGCAGAGGGTAACGTGAGGATATGAGTGAAATAAAGAGAGCTTTAATAAAATTTCGCTTCGTTTTATGGTGGTGGTTGCGTTTGCAGCATCGAAAGTGGTGTTCGGGGGAAACAGAGAGAGAGAGAGAGAGAGAGAGAGGGCAGGCAGCGAAGCTTTTCTTTTGCTTTTGAGAGAGAGAGAGAGAGAGAATACTTTTCTTTTTGTTTTGTAGGTAGGCTGTTTTCATTTACATGACTTTGATTACGTGGTTCTGAAAGTAGACACCATCTAGACTTATTTAGACTATGGGATGGTCTATGAAACTTTTCAGAATTCAGAGTGGTGAGCTACGTATACAACAAGAAGCACATTATATAACATACATACACTCTTTGCAAATGCAGATTTTCAGACTTTGCTGATGAATCGATGCAGAGGTTTTCTTTGCTTTCAATTCTTGGCCCCACGCCCGGTCCCCTTACGCTCCTTCAAACTTTGAACTTTGAATTTGCATAATTTTCAACCAGAATGTGGTTCTTTATTACGCACAAGTGGACTGCAATTTGCCAAGTAAAATTCTATTTCTACATTTTATTGTTTGCTTCTTGGAATTGTTATTAAAATAAATTTCATGAACTCATAGTTGTGATGGAAGTTATAAATGGATTGGTCAAATGATCTTTTATTCTTTCTAGTAAAAAAGAAAAGCTAACAGTTTGGTTAAATGATCTTTTATATCTTTTTGCATCTTTAGGAGGAGGAGCGCGTGATAGTGAATGGATGATTTCATATGGTGCAGTTCCCAATCTAGTTCTGTTTGTGCAATTGATTTTGGGCATGGAGTAGAGAAGACATAAGGATGGTGACGAGAAACTTCCAAAAAGAATAGATAAAGAGAATGAAAAATGAAAGAGAAAAGGCCAAAAAGAAAAAAGAGAGGAGCAAAAGCAACCAAAGTTACCCAACGTAGGGTTATGTTACATAAGATACTACACATTTATGCAGAGAGAGAGAGAGAGAGAGAGGGAGAGTCTTAAAAAGATCTGATAAGTCAGAGAATTGGGTTCTTTACAAGGCAAGGCATTTGTGCAGCTGAGGCACGCTTCGTCTGCTGCTCAAGGGAAGGGACCCCTCCCTCTCCTCTTAGGAACGTACCTTTAAAGAGAAGAGAGGTCCAAAGGCTTTAATTTTCCTTGATGGCTGAAACAAGCGGGTCTTAAGTCTTTGCAGTAAAAGGTTTGACTTGTAAACTTGGGTTTGTGTGGTCTTGGCCCTTCTTTTGAATGCATGCAATGCAGCTGGCCTTCTGCACAAAAAATGCTACCAGGGTTAGAAAAGTCCCTCAGTTATTAGTTTCCTCTTTCACTCAATTTCTTAATTATATATTCCCTCTCCAGGCTTCAGGCTCCAGGCTCCATGTGAAAGAAAGCATAAATATAAGATTTGTGATTGTGGTTTAAGGGGATTGAATCAGATTCTCAAAGTGCCAAATTCTTTGTCATGTCTTTAATTTTCTGGTAAGTATATTCTTGTCATGTTTAAAAGGCTTGAGGAGAAGCTAGCTCTACCTCTCAATGTCAATTGTGGTCCTCAAATTAAGACAATGAAATGAACCATACTATTACCATATATGCTTTCAGTCAAACAGTCTCCCTCTGTCTGAATTGTTAGCTTTTATATCTAAATACATTAAATTTTCTGGTTTATAACTTTATGGTATGCACAGCACGACACAATTTTGAGCCTTGCCAATGCCATCCTTAGCTGACTTTTTCCCATTTTGTTTTATTTTATCTTTAAACAGAAAGGCTTAAGCTGACTCTACCCCTTCCCTTGTCTACTACTTCTCTCTATACATTCATATATTATATATCATATCAACAATTCATCATCACAAACATTTTTGTCATTTACATGGCATATATAGTTTATTACATCTAGAATGGAATATTGGTCCTATTTTCAATCATGCTGCATAAATGTTCCAAATTTGTAAGATTCTGCACCCTAAGCTACCATGATTATTCACATATTTTGATTTAAAAACTGGGAAGGTGAACCCCACCATGAACATATATTATGACTTTCCTTTTTTTTTTTTCTTGTTGTCATCTCAGGTGGATCAAAGCAGTCGCCATCTGAATTCCTCTTTCCACTCAATTCGCAAGAGCCTAGTATGACTTTTTGTTGTACTTGTTTGTGGGTTTTTGAGTGAAGCTCTCTTTGTCTGTTAAAGAATTTCATATGCGGTTGGCTGGTCAAATTATGCCTCGAAGAATTTTGTAACTGGTGGGGTCTTCATGTTTCGTGTCCAAAATCAAAATGCTGGTGTGGTGATGCTGTTAACTTCGCAAAACTTGCCTAGTCTGTAAATCAGCGACCTTGAAATAACATTATAAATGAAATGCAGTGGAATGGACTTGTAATAGGCAGCAAAGAACATCCATTGGACTTAGAATTTTGTTAATGAGCTTGGAAGACTTTCTGCAGCAAGCACGCAACCCCCTCATTATAGGATTTCCGTGAAATATAGGCTTGGAATAACTCGTTTTCATTGAACGACATACAAAAACGAATGGAGATGGACTTTGGTGAAAATGAAACGCATCCTCAAATTCAATGCCCGTAGAACCGAATGACTTACATGGGCTTGGGCCTCTTTTGGAGCAAAGAAAAGAACAAGTGTAGCCCTTGAAGAAGCTGAAATTTGGTGTTTTGCTGAAGAAAACTTCAGCATCCAAACTTAAAAGTAACAAAAATGTAGTACTAGTGGTGGTTGGACTTGGATCATGGATGGAGCAATGATGAGGGAGGGAGGGAGGGAAGAAAAGAAAGCATATTCTTGTATTGACATTGGCAATTATGATGGGATATTCTCCAATTTCTCCTCCTAACCCTCCTAAACCCACCCCCATGCCCCATCCATCATCCTTAACTCTTGCTTTCTCAAAGCACCAAGAAGAAGAAGCCTCTGCCCTCTGGTCTCGTGGTTTCAAATACTTTTGCAGCATTCATCATCATTCATTTTCATATATCAAATCCATATTCCATAGCAGATATTGGTCTTCCTCTGTGTTCCGAGGAGAGGCTTGAAATATACGACAGGCTTTCTAAATTCTATGGCCTTGGGCCATTGGCATAGGATCATGGGCTATTATCTACTGTACATGGTGTTCCGTTTTGCCAACACCACCCCCAAATACGACTGATGGATCATCAATTTGGAGGTGGAGCCTTTTATTCTCACAGCCAGGTTCATCTCTTTTTTTTCTTTTTCTTTTTTCCTTCTCCTAACTTTGTGCTCATTTTCATTATTCCATAAATAAAATAAGACATTATTCATTCATTTTTCTTAATCCTAATTAATATTGTTTATTCTGGTAGGTGTTTTTTACAATGGTATAAATTCATTAGACAGTATGAGTCACGCAATATGGATTGTTTCTACCACATTGAACTTCCTTCATGGGATCTCCAATCACAGAAGTTGGGTTACCTCCCTAGGTGACTCCCTTATGGGCTTAAGCACATCCCCCTCGACATTTTGCATTAATAGCCTCCTCCACGAGGCATGCATATCAAGACTAGCCTTCACAAGGCATATATAATGTAGGTCATATCTTTATTCTTCGTTTTAGCGCGCTCTAAACCTGCATGTTATTGGAAATATTTCCTACACAATCTTGCACACAAATGATTAGTGGATTTCACCTCAGTATAATCGGAAATTAGATACGGATTGGTATACATTTAAGTATAACAAAAAACATCATACATTAAATCTTATGATCAAGAGTACCTCTCAAGTCCATGAAACTTTGAGTACACCTGCTACCACTTATGAACAACAATATAACAATTAATTATTTAAATAAATTTAACTATAAACACTGAGTATTTCAGGATACTCTTACTCCCTTTTGTGCACTCAAAGTGGCTGAAATCATGATCGCATATCCAGGTTGAAATTGTATCTTCTTGATTCTCAATAGGAACCTATAAGACAATAAGAAGTCTCTACCAAAATTTTATACCAAGGTAATCATTAGTTGCACACATTTTCATATCAAAATTGAAGACAAATTAGTTTCATAATAAAATTTTATAATATAAACAAATTTCACACGGACACAACATGTTTGCCAAGGAAATATAAAATTATTATGTCACTAAATGAATGTAATGAATCTTTCCCACGAGAGCATAAAGATTGAAAACACACTCAAAATTTTGGGAAAGAGAAAAGGAAAGCCTGCATAAATGAATCTAATATTTTCCAGCATAAAAGCAAAAATTGCTTAATGATAGTAACAAATAAAATTACAGCAATAAAGTTCCCATTTAGAAAAGTTCAACTTCCACAAATTGTCTACACTGTTTTTAAAATAAAATAAATTAAGAATGCAAAACTTTTATAATAAGTATACAACATAACTTTAGTTTTAAAGAGGTAATTAAAACCACTCAAAATCTATATATATATAAAAAAAAATTGATTTTAATTTTGTATTTGAAATACCCACAAAAATTACAACAAATACCTACATAGTTAAGGAAAACTCAACCCCCACAAATTTAAGGGAATTTGCAAAATATATGAAGATTATACTAAATTTATATTTAATTTTAAATTCATAAGATATGCCAAAATACTTTAGAGGATTTACGGGTTGAAAACCTTACACCAAAATTCAAAATTAAATGCCACTATGACAGCAAAATTTAATGTCAAATATGAATACCAATTTAAGACAAAATCATATCATAGCAATTTACAGTTTTTTCAAATATTAAAGCGATTTTGAGGCCAAAACAGATGCAAAGCTTTTGACATCAGAACTGCAGCAATACTATATAATCAAACCATGAAATTTCTAATATGCAAGTTCAACGAAAAAAAAAAAAACTTATGCCAAGCTTAACTGTTTTCAACACAAAAAAAATGCAATTAAATTTCTTAACCATGTTAATTGAAATAATCACCCAACATTATTAATAACTTTATTGCCAATACAATTATAGGAATTGAGTGGACCATTAGACAAATCTGGATAATTAATTTCAATAAAGAAAATGACATTTATTTTTGTATTTTGTAAAATATATGCATATGCACAAAATAAAAGAGTAAAAATTAATTTCTCCATAAATGTAAAAGTTCTAATTTTTGAATCGATTAGCCAAAATAAATTGTACCACATTCATTGTAGCAATGCTCACAATTGCATAAGATAGAGAATTGATTAGTATAATTTATCTAGAGGTATATGATACTCGACCCCCAATATCTCGATTCCATCATGCTTGAAAATCACATAAATCTCTATTCTCATAAATAAGATAAGCTTTGGACAAGATCGTTAGTGCAATATATATGTATAGTTAAGATTTTCCCAAGGGAGATTCATTATTATACCCAATCTAAGAGCTCAAATTATAAATAAAAAACCCTATATAAAATGGACTTTAAAAACACATCCAAAGTCCATTTATAACATAACAAAAAGGCTTTTAACTTCTTTTAAATTATAAAACTGCCTTTGATTTCTTAAAACAAACCAAATCCCAAAACCTCATAAAAAAGCCCAAAACACTCAATAGGGCATCAAAATAATTTAATAATTAAAATTAAATTCAATAGAGTCAACTATCATTTTTTGGATTTTTTTAAAATTTATTTATAAAAATTAAATTGTATAGGATTTATTTATAGTTTTAGTGATAAAAATGGTTATATAACTAAATATCTCTTCGCTAAATTCATAGAATCAAATTCTCAAATGTATATAGACCCTTTTAAAAGGTAAATTATAATATATGATTGCAATATTTAAAATTTAAAGAAATTAAGGCTGTGATATCACAGAGCACCAGAAGCGCCGTAACGCGAGACATTCCCGCCCCGTCCTACTCTTTTATCCATACACCTGCGCCCTTCCCTTTCCTTGGTTTCTGTTATTTTCCAAATCACTCGGTTCGGCGCCATCCGAATCTCAGCCTCGGTCCCATTACTGTTTTTCGACGGCTCAGATTTTATCTCCCTTACTTCTCGCTTTAAATTTCCCTTTTTTAAAATTACCTCCCACCTAAGCGCACAATCACATAAACACTCTGATATCAACGCTCTCAAACTCTACATCTCTCTCTCTCTCTCTGTCTCTCTCTCTCTCTTTCGCTCCATTCGATCTGAGAAACCATGGCGGAGCCAGCACCGACACCAACGCCAGAATCGCTAGTGGATAAGATCTACGGCCACCACGCGTCGGCGTCTTCATCGGACTCCGACGACGACAAGAAGAAGTCCAAGCACGACGTCGTTAAACCCAAGGTTGAAGACGACAAGCCGTCTACTCACGATTCCGTCAAATCCAAGATTTTTAGGCTCTTCGGTAGAGAGAAGCCTGTTCACAAGGTTTTGGGCGGTGGCAAACGTACCATATTTCCCCCCTCTCTTTCTCCATAATACATTATTAACATTTATGTTTGCATGAATTCATTGTGTTTTGTTTGATTGATCGGAAAAGGTGGAATTTAAAGGAAACTAAAATTATGAAAGTTAATTTTGGGGATCTGATTGAATAACGACTTTGCTGAATTAATATAATATCGGTTTTTTAATTCGCTTTTGTTTCTTCTTCATATTATCGTATATGCGATTAAATAAAGAGGTATGCAGTGCACCGATGATTTTTTTTTTGTTTTTTTAAATTAAATTAATTAATATGCTGGGTTTATTGGTAGGTAAAATAAAGTTAGATAATTGAATTATTGTAGGGTTTTTGTGTGTGTAGTATTAGTGGATAGATTCCAATTGGTAGGCATTATTCAAATTGTTGATTTTACATACTAGTTATTTTTTATTTTTCCTCTGCTTTGTGTTTTGTATATATAATATACGTTTCAAAATGATGTAATGAACATATACTGACAATATTTTAATAGTATTTTCCTGGTTTCTGATACATAATAAATATTTCATATGTTTATAGTATGTGGTTTAGTAGCTCACTTTCTTTTGATATGCTGTGTTGGGTTGTGCCCGCGGGTTTTTATAATATTTTTTAAAGGCTGTGTAGCACTATTGGCATCTTCATTTTGAATTTGGAAACTGCGGATTTGTTTTTGAAATTATGCCTTAGAAAAGCGGAGATACTAAATCCTGCAAGAATTTCTGGAGCAGTTTTCCGTTTCTTCATTTATGACAATGCCTAAGAGAAGAACCTTGCACAAAAAAGACCTCAATTATGATCTAATTTCAGTATTTCAATGCAGCTGCTGATGTCCTCCTATGGAGGAACAAGAAAATTTCTGCAAGTGTGCTTGGTGGTGCTACTGTATTATGGGTTTTCTTTGAGTTGCTTGAATACCATCTAATCACTCTGGTGTGCCATTTATTGATACTCTCTCTGGCTGTCTTTTTCCTGTGGTCTAATGCATCAACCTTTATCAACAAGTAATGTTCTGGTATTCTTGCTATTTTTGGCAGATTTGATATTTGATATAATATTATATGGTCTTAACTTCACTATGTTCCTTGATCAGGTCTCCACCACAAATCCCAAAGGTTCAACTTTCTGAGAGGACTGTCCTTGATTTGGCATCTGCACTGAGAATTGAGCTCAATAGAGCATTTCACATTTTGCGGGATATTGCATCTGGGAGAGATTTGAAGACGTTCCTTGGTGTAAGTTGATATTTCTTTCATAGTGGTGCTGTATGTGTAGGCAGTTGTTAGGATTATAGACTCGTTAAGTGATGCTCTTCTGGTTATCAGGTTATAGCCGTCTTGTGGATTGTGTCAGTGGTTGGAAAATGGTTCAACTTCTTGACCTTATTCTACATAAGTAAGGATTTCTTTTTAGTTTTCGATTCTCTTTAGCGTGTTTCTCGATTTTGATTTAGGAAACATCTGTTATTAACATCTTCTTGAATTTTGAATGGCAGCTTTTGTGTTGCTGCACACATTGCCGGTGATTTATGAGAAATATGATGTGCAGATTGATGCCTTTTCTGAGAAGGCATTGATTGAGTTCAAGAAGCAGTACGCAGTGTTTGATGCCAAGGTTTTGAGTAAAATTCCCAAGGGCCCATTGAAAGAAAAGAAGAAGGATTAGAGAGGCACACACCATGCTGATGCATGTTAAGTGTTTTACTTAGGGGTTCACGTTAAGTTACTGTGTTTTTAGTCAGGGCGGTGTTGAATTATTTGGTTCCATTAGATTACGACCTTGTGCGTTTATGTTTTAGTACTGGTTGGGTGCACACAGCTTAATGAATGAATATATGCGTTTTAGATCTATGTGTTTCTGGATGGCTGTAATTCTTGCTATTAGACCGTAATCTTGATATTTCGGAACTTGATTATACATTTAATTTGAGTTTTATTTCCAATCTAGAATGGAAATTATTATCCTTATATGCCTTAATTCCAAATTGTTGCTCTTGGAAGGAAGCAATCTGATCTACGATATTGTCTGCATTAGCGAACTCACCTTTCAAAATTTGTCCAAGCTACTGACTGATGAATTAGTTTTACATTTGACTGTTTGAGGTCGATTGTTATTAAATTTATTAAATCATCGACGTTAATTCCATTATGAGAAAAAAATTAATCATCAGTCTTATATGCTGATTTCATTATTTCATCATATACCGGAAAGTCCGAATGCTGCAGTTGTCTCAATGATAATGTGAAATGTATTGCAAAAGAAACACAGATTATGAAACAAGAAGAATTTATGAATATACATATATTTTGGTACAAGAACAATAATATTATTCTTATTTTTCTAAACACATATTCTTTTGAAAACAAAGTAAAAAATCCAGCTCCAGGACGGTAGAGACTCAAGCAGCGGGGGAAGAGCCTCTTGAAGAAGCGAGAACTCTGGCCGCTAGATATTAGCCATCCTCATTGAGCAGCTCTATACATGAATGAAATGCTTTTACTGGGTTTTGCTCGAGGGTCTTTGGTAGGCCCATAACCTGGAAAATGGCCCTCCATCGGAATCACTATCACTGTCTGAAGAAGATGCCAATGATAAAGAATCATCCAAGAGATACCCAACCACCTGAAAAAAGATGGCAATATGGTTATAAGATGCAAGGTCACCGGAACCAAAAATCTAAACTGAGCCAGTGATTCTAAGAAGAAAACAAGAAGAACTAAAAACAGAGTAGATTTCATTCTTCAAATAATGGTCTTATTTGGCAATATACGTTAGTAAGGACAAGAAACAAGGAAGATAGTCAAGCATCAGAGTTAGCATTCAGTGAATCCCTGCCAGTATCACTAACAAAAATTGAAAAACTAGAGCAAAGAACAAGATAGAAAATACCTGACTGGGTAACACCGGCTTAATTTGCTGATTTTCAGAATTTAGTCCTGTATGTTCATTTGAACATTTCATGTTATCGAGCCAAACAATCGTGTTGCAGTCCCTACAGTATCCCCTACTGGATTTCAATTTCTTTGAAGAACTACCTGAAATCCAAGCAGGCTTGCAGAGGTAAGAATGGATGACTTTGCACTTGAAAGCTGACAGGAAGCAGAACAAGAATCCACGCTGCGCATGTGCTTGCACCCAGGCATGTATGCCTGTGCTTCTTTGCAACTTATGTTTTCTAGTGACACAACTAGATCTAGAGGTATATATAAAACATCTATTTTCTAGTGATACAATGCATTTTAAAACAGATGCAGCAAAAGCATATATCTAATAAGATACCTAAATATGCTCGTTTGAAGGCTTCTCGCCAAAATAGTGTATACCCTTCTTCATCTTCAACCAGTCTACTAATCTGTCGACCCTTAATCATCGCATCATTATCAGAATTCCCGAAGAAAGTAGTGTATTGTGCCTGCCACAAATTGTTCTCACTTGCCGCTATATTCCACAACCTTCACCAAAACAATCAAAAAGTATTAGAGGTAATTGATCCAAAGCAGTTTCCTCACAAATTGAAGGGAAGAGAAATCACCAGCAGACTAGTCCAACAGAGACTAAAGATTGCATATCAACGAAACTGAATATGTGAACAAGAACATCTTGTGGCAGCTGGGTTGAACCTGAAACTACAGGGATAGGAGACAAAAAAGTTAACAAGGATTGGATGCGAGGCTTAACAGATTAAACCTATCAAAATTTTCTGACTGTCAAACTAGGAACATGGAAATATGGTGAGGTATGAGCAACCATAAAAGTAAAATCATGTTACCGTTTTCTTCTTGGCGGGCTTTAGTGCGCCTCTTATGAGCAACCATTGCATTCTTATATTCTGTAACAGCTGCATTCTTCTTTTGCTTTGGCAACGCGGCCTCGACGCTCTGAAGGAGGAGATGGGCTGCCAAAACAGCATTGCGTGTCTGCATTCTAGTTTTGTAATCGCCATCCAGAAATTTCTTGTTAGGAGAACTTAAACTTGATCCAGAAGAGTAGACAGCTTAAAACAATAACCAGCTCAAAAGTACGTTTCATCCCAGAAAGTCCAAAATTGACAATTTTGTTCATTCAAATCAAGCAAAGTTTCATCACCATCCTCATTACAATTTGCATTATAACCGAATTAAGATAATTTAAGTATGATCGAAGCTCTCAACGAATTAAAATTAACAAAATATTCAATTTTCATCCAAACTTGGGTTGTGAAGTTTCCATTTTAAATACAAAATGTCTCAGAATTCGAATAACAGAAGCAACCCAGATATCAAAAAAAGTTTCTTTCTTTCAAAAATATCAAAACAAGAAGAAAGAGTTTATAAAATCCGAGATTCGGGAAAGAGCATACTCAGGGAGGAGACGAAAGGCGGTGAGGGTGTCCTGGAAGATGAGAGATTGAAGATTCTTGGGAATTTTCTTGTAAGCGCCTCTGAGAATTAAGCTCAGCTCTTTACAGGCTAACGGGTACCTGTGAATTCTTGGCAAAGACTCTTTCAAGCCAAGTTTTTGGTATCTCTCTAATGGTTTTGACATGCTTTCTGTGATTCAAGGGCACAGGGAAGAGAGAAGAGAGTTCCTTCAGATATTCCAAATTTACAACAATTCTGATGGGCTGAGAAGCATAGTTGGGCTGTTTAGTCCTTATGGGCTGCTGATTCGATTGGCCTACTCATTGTTATTAAATAGCCTCTAGGGCTCCACTTTTGACCACTTCTGATATTCCTTTCGTCTTCTTCTTCCTCTTCCCCTTCTGATCCTATTTGGGTATTAGAGCTTGGTTCCGAGAATATGGGCAAAAACCCTCTTTCTCCACAAGAAATGGGTTCCCTAGAGTTCGAGCTACAACTCCAAAAAGAAAAACTCAGGCTTCGCTTCAGGAGCTACAGAACTCCATAAACTCCATGGCCTCCGCACAAGCTCACTTCCAGCAAACGCTTCTGGAAGAAATCCGCCAACTTAGAGTTGGGTTTGAAAAATCAAGAACAAACTCCATATATTGTCTCACTTTGCCTATATTCCATCCAGCCCTAACAGAAGTCGTCAAATCTTAACCCGCCAAAAACAACCTTCCCTTACAAATGCAGATACTCTCTAAATCTGCAACTACACCCAGATTCATTTGCAAAACCAAACCCCTCTCTAAACTCCAAGAAATGAAGAACAACCTCCAACAATGGCGGCAGCCCAACTCCTTCTCTCTCTCATCGTCCTTTCAGTTCTCTCTCTCTCTCTCCTCCGCCCTCCCCACCCAAACCCTCATCAACGTCGCCGAAATCTGGATTTCGGCTACACCTCCATGGCTCTGACCCTCAACCTCGCCTCTCAAACCCTCCTCCTCTCCCAGTCTCCTTCTCTCACCATCTTCGCCCCCACCGACGCCGCCTTCTCTCACTTCGGTCAACCACCGCTGAACGTCCTGCAATTCCACATCATCCCCCTTTATTTCTCTCTCCGATCCCTCAAGTCCTTGCCTTTCAGCGCCAAGATCTCAACTTTACTCTCTAACCGCTCTCTCTCCGTCACCACTTTGGCCTATGACCCCAGAGTCTCACTCAACAACGTCCCCATCACTGTTTCCCCATCATTGTTTCCCCAATTTTCGACTTCTATTAGGGTTGGATGAAATATAGGCAAAGTGAGACAATATATGGAGTTTCATGGGGGAAAGTGAGACACTTAGAGTTTCAAGGGGGAAATTGAGACCGAAATTGAGTTACATGGGGCATTTTAATAATTTAGCCTTATTATTATTTGAAAACAGTTTAGCCGGGCGGCTATACTATTCGGATATAAAATCGTACAGCCGCACGGCTATACTGTTTAAAGTCTGGACAAAATAAAAATGTATAGCCGCGAGGCAATACCTATTCGGATAAAAATAGTCCCGCCGCGCGGCTATACTGTTTGAAGTCAAAAAATAAAGCGTATAGCCGGGCGGCTACACTATTTATTATTTTTATTTGTAAATAGTGTAGCCGTCCGGCTATACGATTTACATATTCGAATATATTTTAAAGTATAGCCACTCGGCTATACTATTTTTTAGAAACATTAATAAAACCAAGTATAGCCGCCCGGCAATAACTATTTTTTTTTAAAAGAAAAACCGAGTATAGCCGAACGGCTATACTATTTGTAAAAATAATGAACAAACCGAGTATAGCCGCTAGGCTATAACTATTTAAAAAAAAAAAAACCGAGTGTAGCCGAACGGCTATACGATTTGGAAAAAAAATGAATTAACCGAGTATAGCCGCCCGGCTATAATATTTACCCAAAAGAAAAATGGGACCGCTGAGCGAATAGGGTCCTCCTCAATGCCATGGACAATGAACCTGAACTTCCCTGTGTTTCACGGAGGAAACGACAACCCAGTAGACTGGCTCTGCCTCGCGGAGCGTTACTTCAAGTACCTCAAGACTCCCGATGAGAAGAAAGTGGAGATTGCGTTCCTTCACTTACAGGGGGATGCGATTCCATGGATGACAGGCTTGTACGAGCCCTACCACAGCTTGGATTCATGGTCGCAGTTTGTGGTGAATTTCTTGAAATTCTGTGGGCCTGGAGAGTGCATCGATATAGAGATTGCGCTGAGCAACCATAAGCAAACGGGATCAGTGAAAGAGTACACAACAGAGTTCCTGAGGCTTTACTCTGCCTTGGATTTTGCCCGCATTCAACAGAATAGTCTCTCTCAGACTCAGTCCCGATGAAGATGGAGGGTGAGTTTAGTGGACATTGGCATTTGTCAAATAGCTTTTGGGTTGGATTAGTATGTGTCATTTTTGTTTTAATTAATCATCAGCAGTAAAATATTATGGCATTCTTGTTTGCCTTTTATTTTTCTTGACTTTAATCCATGTAGATGTAGTTTGAATTTTGGTAATTTTACTCATGTAGTTTGATATCATCCGCAATTCAAAGACACATTCTAATTTTCATCTTGAAATTTGAACATCTCCATGAATTCCGACAATTGAAATTACAGCCCGACGTGCCATTTGCAAACGATATATTTCATTTCATATTATAATAGAAAAATTAAAGCAAAGCAAACTCTATATGTATTATGTAATACAGAGAGCAATGTATTATCAAGTGTTACAGAATTTAAGAACAATGTACAAATGCTCTGACTGTATTTGAATATTGTCCATAAGCTACAGGCTATATCTATATATATATCAAACAAATTAAATTCACTCCAAGTTCCCTCCCCACCAATCTGAAATCCTACATGCATGTCCGAATACCACACGTTCACAGAACATGACTAAAACCCCAGCTGGTGGTATTTTGCTTGCAAGACGGCTTAATAAAATACCGAGAACCCACCCTCCCTTTACATTTGGTGAACAGATGCCAAACCCACTCTTACAAAATACAATATATATGTATATTGTACACCGGTGTATACGTTCATTGGGTTGTAACGTTTTCTTCATTTGAGGATCAGAGCTAGAGCTGCTTCTAATTGATCGTCACGTTGTCACGAGCCATCAAACATTTGTGTTTCAGGTGGAGTTTCCAACTTCCTCAAATCTTCACATTCTTTCTCAAAGAACGAAGCTGATCACTGTCTAGGACGCCTGCCTCCCCATGTATTATTAATGTTTTACAGGAAGTAAGTGAGTTGTTGCTTCTTCCTTGAGCCACCTTCTCCGTACAAATCATTCCAATGTTGCAGCTCACTCATTACTGATCCCTCTGAAGCGAAACTGGCAGCAACCTGCATCACACCATAGACATGTATAAACATACATGCAAAACTTAACACACATAAAAGAGATATTAGTTTATGGAGGCAAAATGTTAAAAAAAGGTCAAGTTAGTTACCTGATTCTTTGCCTGCCGCATATCTTCCATGTTTAAAGCTCTCAGGGTAATTTCTCGGTCCTCTTTCTCTTCCTCTTTTGTCTCTGAAGCATCTTCTGTGCTCTTGCCTTGTGCTTCTCTCTTCTTCTTTTCCTGTAGTTCCAAGTATTTGAAAATCATTAAGCATTACTGTAAATGAGAATTTGGAAAAATAAGAATATTGCTAAGGCAGAGGAAGAGCGTAAGAGGTAGTTAGTTACCATATCCTTTTGTCTCTCCTGTTGTATAAGCTCCCTCACAGGTCGATAAGCTGCTGTCACACACAAGTTCTGTTTTCCAGTAGTTAGTTTCATGAGCTCATCATACTGATTACAATTTAAGGTTATAATATTATCGACTCAAAAACTAACCTTAAGATCACTGCCACTGTAACCTTCTGTCATGGTTGCAAGCTCCTTGAAGTCAAGATTTTCAACCTTTTCTTTTGAAAGAAGAGTTTTCAAGATCATTTCCCTATTCTCGACGGAGGGAAGACCAACCATGACTCTGTTCAACACAGAAAAGAGTTCAAAGTTAGCAGACATGAAGTTGAAGTCACAAATTTTTTGTGTCATATAAGAGTTACCGATCAACAAAAATTGTATGAAAACTGAAAAGGAATGTTGCGAACTCTGACTACAATTAAATATAGCTTTATACCTGCGCTCAAACCGCCTGATGATTGCTTCATCAAGGTCAAATGGTCTGTTGGTTGCAGCCAGAACAAGAATTCGCTCTCCAGTTTTTGTCAACAGTCCATCCCAGTGTGTCATGAACTCGTTTTTTATCTTCCTCATGGCCTCATGCTCCCCAACTCTGGTCCGCTGCCCAAGCATGCTGTCAACCTCATCCACAAAGATAATAGTTGGGGAGACCTTTGCTGCAAGTGTGAACAGAGCTCGGACATTTTTTTCATCTTCGCCAAACCATTTTGAAGTGATGGTGGACATCGAGACATTGATAAAACTTGCACCCGCTTCATTTGCAATGGCTTTTGCCAGCATTGTTTTTCCAGTGCCAGGAGGACCAAAAAGCAATATGCCTCTACAAGGCTTAAGAAGCCCACCTTTGAAAAGGTCTGGTCTTCGAAGTGGGAGCATGACCAACTCCTGAAGTGATTCTTTAATATCATCCAATGCACCAATGTCTGCAAATGTGACTCCAATCTCATTTGCAGGGATAACCTCTGGCCTTATGCGCTTCTCAAATTCATTGTCCGGCGCAACTTCCTGCACAAAAACCATGAAAATTCAATAAGACAACCAGGAGGATTTTATGCACACTATTGAAGGACTTGAACTTACAACTTTTGGCGGAGGTGGATTCTCGCTGTCCTTCTTCACTGCAGGACCAGATTTCTCTGCTTCACCTTTGTTTTCAGGTGCTGCAGTTTCAGTCTTTGCACCGACAGCCTCTTCCCCTTCAGTTTCCTAGAATTTAATAGAAATGATAAACCATTAAGACATCAGAATGTAAGAGTATTTTCATTTGATCCACTTCCTGAAAAACATCAAGAGGTGAAAATAAAAATACGGAAAAGGAAAAGATAAAAAAAACCTTATTGGAATCAGCATTGGTCTCCAGTTTCAGAGAATCTTTCCCGCCACTTTTTCCCTCCTGGAATATACTCAATCCATGGGACAAACTGTTCCAGATCCAGAAGGGGTAATTAGATAGATAAAACAGTCTGTTCTGCAATAAAATATAACAAAAATATATCAATGAAATCAAGCATACAGAAACTTGGCATTTACCTTGTCGATGATATAACAAGCTTTCCATTTCTATATTCTGGATCCTTGTTTTGCATCAAATGATAAGATATCGCTGATACAACGATTTCTTCTATGTAGTTGCTGAGGAACATTGTGTCTGCATGGCAGATGGAACCTAGATCATCACACTCAAGATCATTTGATGCAAGTACCTCAGCTATGTGGTTTTTGTTATCGTGGAACTGGATCATCTTCATGTCCTCTTCCAGTTGGGCTTTCCAGCTGACAAGATGAGTCTCATCTTCAGGGGGGCTGATCTCAATATTGTATGGGAACAAACCAGCAAGCCTCTCATCAACTTCTTTGCAATCATCTTCAGCGTCTAACATCCGGGAACCAAGTACTAACACTGACCCTGAAAGTCTCTTCAACATTTTATTGAACAAATTATATAACCGCCGTGATTGGAGAAAAAGCTTCTCAACGTCCCTGATGTATAAAATGATCGAACCAGTTTCTGATATGGAAGCTAAGACCTGTAAGAAAAATAATATGCATGCCTATTAGCATTACCTTACCTTTTCAGATATATTGAACCTACATAACTATCTAGTCTATATTGACTTAAGTCTTGCATTCACAAAGAAAGAACTTATATCTATAAAATGACGTATGCATCAAGTGGGTAAAATGGCATGTGATTGGGACACCAGTTATATCAAAAGGAAGAAAAGGCTATCAGCCTGAAATTGAGAATTGTAACACCACTCACATCAGCTAGTATCTATCATCATGCGCATCAACTGAAAGTATCATCTAAACATGCTTGTGCATAAATATGATAATGATAACATTACCTTGTATGTGACCAAATAAAAAAAAGAGACATTACCTTGTAAAGTGACTGTAGAAAAAGTTTCTCATCGAAACACCAGCTGGTCACGCGTTTGAGAGGAGCTGAAAAACAAAGAATCACCAAGTAATAAGTATAATTTCGAAGCAAGTTCCTGCTTAGCTAAAACATGAAAGCTAGATTACTTAAACAGCCATTATTTCGCTGTATGAACAAACCTGAACTTGTGGGAGCACATTTGGAACTGAAGCTACTCATATCAGATGCAGAGGAGGCATTTCTTTGAAGCGTTGAATTATTTGGCCCTTCAGCGCCCCTGCAGGTATTAGACAGTGATGTTTTAGAAACAAAACATTACATGTAACCACTGTGGCACCTTTTAAATCAAGATCAATGACCCCTTACTCTACCTTGATTTGAGATCTGTAGTACTGCTTTGACGGCATAATGCGCCTGTAAGAAAACGATCGATTATAACAACAGTGAAGAGTGAACATTACCAATTGTCACTAAACTGAGGACATGAACAAGGATTCAATCAGAGGAGCATTAGCAACAAAATAATATGGCTTTACTTCTTTTACCTTTACTGTCCCCACTTGAAGGGAGGATTGAGAAAGACCCAAGCAAACTGGACATTCGCTCCATTGTCACCTCTGAGATAGACCTCTTAAGATACTACAAAGAGAAGGCAACGAATTAGGAAAAACTCCGCTTGAGCTAATTCAAACTTTCCTTATACATGAAGTGCACAAATGTATAACATTGATTTTGAGTTCAAACAACAAAGCAACTACTACATTGGATTCATGCTTCACCACCTAGAAAATCTAATATGTGCATTAAGAATTCAGAAAAGATTAAAAGCATTCTTAGTTCCTCCTTATGAAGCAGAGAGAGCTTACAGGTTCTCTTTTGGCACACCCATATTTACTCTGGATCTGTAAACATGTAAAAATGAGAGGTTTAAGTACTACTGTCAATTTAATGGATCTATACATACCAACCAAATTCAATGAAAATTAAAGTTGCACGTAGTTACCTTGATAGAAAAGTCAGTAATGTCCAACAACAGCAACTTTGACTCAAAGTAATGTGCTAAAGCCTTGGCGAGCATTTGATGATAAAGTTCTTTGGGAAATAAAACATACAATTAGGTTAGCTCAAAGAATTAAAGGCATAAAAATTTCAATGGAAAACCAAAAATCAGATGACAGTTTTAAATAGCATACCAGCAGGTCCTGAGAGCAAAATAGCTCTACTTGCAGGTGAAAGGTTCCGGGTGTGCTTGGATAAGTCAGAGTGTTTCAGATGAACATATGCAGCACTTGTTAACAACATCCGAGTTCTTTCTCTGCCATTGCCATCATTAAAACAGAAGATGTAAATTACAATAAGAGCAAGAAATGTTGCGTCACCACAAGTTCAAGTTTCAGAAGTCAGATTTTATATAACTAGGAGTACTTATATATGCAATATCTATAGCTTAAAATGCAAATCCACATCATGATTCTATCTTAGAAGTATTTTTCCGGCATTCAATATATTCTTCCACCGGCCGGATGGTAGTGTTAACCCTTAATTTTCATTGCTACGATTGACCTGTTTTGATAACTTAAAAGACAGAACTTGATGGGTTGCTCCAAAACACAGTTAAAAGCCAAAGGAAAACAAAAAAATCAAGAAGGCTCAGCATCCATAAAAGCAAAGATTGGATTCAATAGCAATTTAGCAAAAGAACAATACGCTAATATCCATGGCTGATAAAACTTCATCGTTGAAAAAACCCATTAATTAAAACAACAAAAACCCAGAAAAATTTAACATAGCCATTATAGTAAATAATCAAGCTAATTAGTCAACTGGTAACACATTCATGTAAACAAAATTTTGCCCAGAAAGAAAAAAAAAAAAGAAAATTCGTGCAGAAGATCTTGGCATAATCATTTGTTGATAAGTTATAAAAAAAAAAAAATAAATAAAAAATCATTTCTTGATGGATTGTATGATTACAAAATTGGTTAAAACTTTAACAACATTCTACCAGGAAAATTAGATATACAACGCACTCATCTTCCATGTGCCTGCTTAAACGATTAACATAAAAGCTATGCAATTGGGTAAGAAGTTGTCAAATTACCTTAGGTAATAAGGAAACTCCTCAAATGTAACTTTGCTGTCTCTGCCATCCAGCACCTGCCTCATCAGCTCCTGTTCAATCTGCTCCGCCGTAACCTCATCGACCGAGCAATTACCGTTTACCCATTTGCTCACAGCCTGCCCAGAACTCAACCCCAGGCCCACCCCAACCCCAACCCCAACACTCAGAGCAGACAAGAAAATGTGCTTCTGTTCCATCAGCTCCACCAACCTTTTAACCGATCTTGAAGAAAGACCAACTCAAAGGTATCTGCAAATCCAACTCTTTGAAGAAAAAGTCTCTATCTTTAACAGCAGAAGTTAAAGGCAGAGGCTTTTTATCAGACTTTCCTGGAAGATATCACCCAAATGCGATTGAGATTCGACAAATGGGTCAGAGATTCATGAACTTTGGAAGAACCAAGAAGATGGGTTGGTGGGATTTCTTTTGGACAAGAAGGAAACTTAGAAAGAGAGAGTCTTTGGGTGCGTATGTGTTGTTTTACACACGTCCGAATACAACGTTTGTCTATGGATTGCTTATGTTCTTGAGCCTCCCCAGCTATTTATAGCATGGCATACATACTAGCGGACGTTAAATGCTCCCCCAAGAAAAGAAAACACACAATGAAAACGATAGATTCTTTTTTACCTCTGGTAGCTGTTTTTTTGACTTACCGGTGACCTCCTAAACTAGGGGATTTCTCTGTTTTCTTTTCTTTTCTTTTCTTTTCCTTTTCAACTTTGCTTTTCCTGTCTTTCCAATTTTCGTTACAGTTTGTATAAATAGTTTATCTTATACGAAATTCATTCATATTTTACATCCTTACCCGCCTTTTTTTTCTGTATTTTCTTGTGGGCATATGTTAAGTCGTGTCAGCTAGCATGGGATGGGTCTCACAATTTGCAGATTGCGACAGTGTAGCTCTGAGTTGTATTTTGGTTGGCTTCAACCACTTTCTTTTCCAGGCTTCAACAAATTTAGAACCATGTTGTATTATTTTCTTGTTTTTGGTTCATGTTCCATTATTTTCTTTGGCATATACAACTGTACCTATCTTGGCGGGCTCAACTTCTCTCAGGTTTTTAGTTGCTAATCTACATGTTTGGTTGTACATTAATGACCACTATTAATTTCAATTTCTTTTTTTTGTCAAGCCGTAGGAAGATTATTTCAATCAAATATTAGAGAAATTCACTATTATATCTAATATAGGGGCTCAAATTATTAAAAAAACTCTATATAAAATGGACTTTAGAAACACACCAAAAATCAATTTACAACATAACAAAGAGGCTTTTAACTTCTTATAAATTACAAAACTACCATCAATTTCTTAAAACAAACCCAACCCCAAAATCTCATAAAAATATCCAAAACACTTAATAGGGCATCAAAGTAATTTAATAACCAAAATTAAATTCAATAAGGCCAGCTGTCATATTTTTTTATTTTTTTGGGTTTGTTTATAGAAATTAAATGTATGGTTTATTTATATTTTTAGTGCTAAGAATGGGTATGTGACTAAATATCTCTAAATATTGTTCATAACGCCCTATAATTTTATGGTGCCTTTTTTTTCAGCAATGCTATTTGAGAATTATTTACAGAAAAAACAACTATTTTTTTAAGGACATTTCCCATTAAGAAGGGTGATAATATACTAAACTCACACACCTACACGAATTCTAGGATTTGAACCCAGAATATTATTTAAGGGAACAAATACTTCAAACCACTACACTAATAGGTCATTCGCTAGCTAAAATCTATTTAAGTTTTGTAAATACAATTAACAAATAATTAGGAAAGCAGTGTAAACTGCGCAGTGACACAAACTTCCAAGAATTACCGAACAATAAACTGTGGGTGAATAGGATAAGCCGTGAGGGGGAGTATAAAATGAATTATATTGGACACAACTTTTTTATTGATTTTCCTTACAGTTTGATTTTTTTAAATATATATTTACTTTCGGTCATTAATTACTTTAGAAAGCACATGACTCAAAAAGGTATTTTGCACGTTTCTTCTTTCTTTTCAAGAAATTTATTGCTTTCCACCACAGTTTTCAAGCTGCCACTATATAAAGTGCTAGAAGACTAAAAGGAGGCGGCTCTATAATAAAATAAACACCTTTTATTTCAAC
The DNA here is from genome assembly GCF_965620075.1 of Prunus avium. Classification (NCBI taxonomy): domain Eukaryota; kingdom Viridiplantae; phylum Streptophyta; class Magnoliopsida; order Rosales; family Rosaceae; genus Prunus; species Prunus avium. Next base: position 43,035,858 of record NC_142285.1, read on the forward strand.
AAGGAAAAAGAAAAGAAAAAGAAAAAGAAAAACTCACGATTTCTTTTTCATTTTGAGAAATAACCTTTACATGCAGAACTTTTGGGTTTTATACCATTTTTTTTTTCTTTTCTACATTACTTTTTGCTCTCTTTAGTAAGAATTGAATAATATATGTAATCATATAAATAAATTTAAAAAAATCGCTTATGAAGTGTACTTTAAGCTGATTTTCCCACTCCTATTTTGTTCACTTACACTCATTTGTATGTCATAGTAAAAAGTATTTTTAAAAAATGAAAGGGGAGTGAGAAAATCAGCACCCTTTTATAAACTATTATTTTGAGATATTTTGCTTGCTTAATCATCACCCTTTTTAGGAAACTACTTAAATAAGGGATCAAAAATTTAAGATATTTTATAGATTTTTATGCCTGATGACAATAAAATAGCAAAAAAAAGGAAAAACTCGATGACAAAGAAAAGTATTAAAGTAGGGTTCAATAATTTGAGCAAAAGCTTCCACGCAAACTCACAATTGACAAAAATTCCAAGTCCAACCAAGGTGGAATTTTTCTACATATAGTTTTAGGTTTTTTCAACCAAACTAAGAAAAAAAGAGTCAGTCGTGAATCTTCCATACAAATTATGGCCCTCCTTCCACTTTTCTTGCTGTGCACTTCACCACTTTATTTTCTTGTATTTTGTGTGATGGGTTATGCATGCAGACGCAGTGGCTTTGTTATTTTGTGGCGTCAAAGACTCCAATGTAAAAATAAAAGGGCAAAGGAAAGTGATGGCTTTTTGTGGGGTTTACTTTGCTTGCATTGCACTTGCAAGTTGCAGTCGCCAAAAAGAAGGTTCATATTGGAAAGAAGAAAAGACAGATGTGAGCAGTTAGAGCTCTTATCAACTTATCATTTGTGGCATTTATATTATATATATATATATATATATATATAATAAGGGAATCTTTCTTTCCTCTCTCTAGGGTTTTACTAGGGCAATATGAGAGGATGGGTGTGAAATTACAATACTAGTCACGTCCCACGTATCCTTGAGGCCTTTTACACCTCAGCAGCACATGCTTTGGTTCACAAATCTTTTGGCAACATTTCCATTGGTGGGTTACATGTACGCATGCAATGCAATGCCACTTTACTTTTTTACTTAGTCACACACCACAGTCGACACCCAGACCCAAAACCAAAAGCTTCTTTTTTTTATATTAATTTTTATTAATTAGGCTTTAATAACAATTTTAGACTATGATTCAAACTCTTAAACTCTTGGTCCATGTCGGGTCAACCCACTTTCTTTCATTCTTCTTCTTTATTATTCAATATCAATGGGTTGGGTTTTGCTCATTTTTAATGAATTTCCCCTGCTTTCTCTAACTTTGTGGCATGTTTCTTCATTTTATTATTCATTTTAGATTGATTATTTTTTTCTGCAGAATCTCTCTCTCTCTCTCTCTCTCTCTCTCTCTCTCTCTCTCATCATTCTGCAATTTGCATAGAGAATTATACAATTAATCAGAAAATTACTGCTAATTGGTTCATGATTATCGTGTGTACGGAGAATTTTGAAGCAGATGCAACTCCTCCTATACCTTACAATCGGATATGATTTTCGTCCTCATTGAGACATCATAGAGAGAGTATTCCAAATATTTGCAGTGACTTATTGTGTACTTACGTGTTTGGCCCCAAACGCAAATTCCACCCCCAACTCTCATTTTATCTTCATATTTCTGTTCAATTTCACTCATATTACATATTAAAACCAGCCATAACATGTTTATTTTCAAGGTACAATTACAAATTAAGGGTTTCTATATAAAATAAAATAAAATAACATATGAAAAGGGTTAGCTTGATTTGAACTAACTTATCCAAAAACCCTGTTAGTGGAGAGGAACGTAACTTTTTTTTTTTTTTTTTTATTGCTAAAAGTATTTATAAAGTTATCATTCACAATAGCTTTTTATTTTTCTGTTCCCTTCCATGTTGGTGATGCATAATGAATAACTCGATCGTGGAGATTTCAATTCACTTTCGACAAAAAGCATTCAAACTAAACTTGATCGTGTAAAGCCCTCCTCCCTCCTCCTTGTTGATGTTTTGTTGCAATGTCACCTTTGCTAATTTAGCTAAATCACTATTCTGCTACCCAACCAAATACCTAATTTAAACAAAAAAAATATTAGTAATTAATATTCAAAGTTTCACTTTGTTAAAAGGTGTTTTTGACTGCATAAAAAAACCATTTAGACAAGGCTTGGATTTTTACAGATGTGGACGTAAACCGGATCTTGCACATCTGTCAACTGTGTGCACCAATAATGAACCCATTAACTCTGGTATTTCATTGAGATTGGTTCAACCATTATTAGATTTAGTGTAGGGTGCAAAAGGATCAACTGGGTCTAATTATATTTAATTACTATGACACGAGTATGGTATCAAAGAAAGTTGATAGTGACCTACTCTTTTTTTTTTTTTACTTGAGGCCCAAGTTTTGGCTTTGGGTGGCATGCGACTTTCGCTGCCTCCAGCACATGGTTGGTTTATACGCATAAGACAACAACTTTTTCTTGTGGAGATTTGTCATCTTCTCAAGCTCATATTATATGGCAGTAAATCAATTATCACATCGGGAAGAAAACTACTCAGCACCACACACAAGATCTTGTCAATTAAGATTAAAACACGTATTAATTTAATTCATCAATGTGGTGTTATGTTATGCATGTGGGTGGAGAAGGCACAAATTAAACCGAACCCCACAGCCTGTAAGACCTAATCTCACTTAAATTATTAACGAAAAAAATCCAGACCAATTGTTTGTCCAGATTGGCCCAGCCAGGAAATGCCGACTGGCTCTTTTGTTGGTTTGTGGTGCTAAGTGACACATCCACACAGAAAGAGAAAGGTGCTCACTCTATAAAACAACTAAGTCGGTCTAAAGGCAGGCAAACAACAATATGACTTGCCATCTCACTTTTGAAAAAACAGTGTTATAGCCAATGCGGGGATTACCACCGTGGTTGTCGCCCTCCACTTCTTTCCTGCTTAGTAAACAGAATCAAAATTCCAAGATTTCTTTCCTCCTAATGTAACCAAAAAAATGAGTGTTAAATTAAACTTCATATTGGCAATTCCTAAATTAAACCCTAAAAAGTTGTATGGCACCGTGTAATGCAAAAGCCATATGTATGTGTATATTTCTTCAACCATTAAGACTATCGATTTTCTTTTTCAATACGTACCCATTAGTTTAATATAAATTTCCGTCTAGCCATCTGAATCAGACTGTGTGCGCGTGCGTTCTGTGCATGTTATGCGCTCGAAATGTATACCCCACCATGGCAGGGCCCCCAGGGCCACACCCAAAAGAAAAGAAGTAAAACCCATGCAATAGATCCGTCCTAATCAAGTTATTTGTTAGGACATTGCATTTTGCTGTTTCCAAAGCCAAGTTGCATCCAGAGCCGGTCCATTGATTTTGGAGGCCCTGTGCAAATATGGATGTCGAGGCCCTACGTATACAAGTAGAAAAAAAAAATCCATATAGAAACAAAATTTCCTGACACGGGAAGAACACCTTCAGAAGGAGCTTCCCAGAAATATTTCTTTAGTCCCTCTTCCAAATCACAGAGCTGATAAATTGATTTTCCAATTTCAATGGTTGGTGAATTCTCATGTGAATGAGGGAGGGAGAAAAGAACATTGATTTTGGGGAAAGGGCTAAAGCTTGGGTAGGGCTTTATTTTGATGGAGGATGTAGAAAAACTAAAAACCAACACCAGCAAACTCACAGACAAACAAACCAACCACCACAGCAAGCACGCAGATGAAACCCAAAGAAATTCAAGCAAGAAAACACTCACTCACACAGACACGAAAGAGAATAGAAGGAAGAAGACTAAAGCTAAAACTCATAAGCTTCGTACTACGAATTCAAACAACAACAACAACAGCACAAAATGCGAATAGAGGCAACCCCTCTTTGAGAGAGAGAGACCTTTCAGCAGAAACAATAAAAACATTCTAGAGACAAGAGAGCACACTGCCGACAGCATGCCTAATACAAAATTAGCCACAGTAGCATCACTCCTTGAGCCAATAAATAAAACATATCCTACATAAAGCATGGGCATGCTTTTACAAAGTGAATAGAATATTAAATGTGGCTTTGAATTCGGTGGACTTGGTTTAAGTTAACTCTCAACACAGGAGAGTTTAATATGAGAGAGAGAGAGAGAGAGGAGAGATGCACACAACACGGCAGAATCAAGAAGGAAAAAATATCTGACAGTTAGGAAATAATAATAATATTTTTGGAATAAAAAATACATAATATATTGCTGGGCTTCTAAAAACATTTGGGGGCCCCTAAATTTTGGGGGCCCTGTGCAGTCGCACAGCCCGCACATGCTATGGGCCGACTCTGGTTGCATCCGTAGCTTTCAATTAGGACTAACTTTTTTCTTTACGAATTTTCAACCCTTCCACATTACTTAGGTCTATCATTTTCCTTAACTAAGATTTCTGCCAGTCTTTTTTCTTTTTCTTTCTTTCCTTTCTTAAAGATGAGGAGAAAAAATTGTATCGGAATTTAACGTAATAAAAGATAGAGTTGTAGCTCAAAAAGATTAAGAGTATGAGGTTATAGGTTCGATTCCCCCTCCCTTAATTATAGGTAGTTAGTTACCAGTTGGATATTCACTAAAAATCTTATCGCATTCTTAATTTCTCAATTGTTTCTTGCACGATCGAACTCTGGAGTCATGTTTTAATTAGGTCACGGGAATACATTAATGAATTAGTGGTAACAAAGATTGATGTGACAACATTGGGGTTGGAAGCAGGTGATACTTTATATATGTAAGGCTTAGTGGCTTACATATATATTGAGCATGCCACAACTGAGAATTCGTGTCGTACGTTTCATCGCCTTCTTATGGTGCTAACAAGCTAGGTAGTGCTTGGTGGGGAAGAAATTATTTGTTTTAGGGAAAAAACAAACTAGAGCTACAATTTGACGAGTAATATTTCGGTTTGACTTTTATATGTGGTGCTACGATCAACTTATGATATAATACATATCTTTGATTGAGAAATATCAACTATATTGTCTACCTATATAATAAATACTGAGACTAATAACATCACATCAATGTGTAATGATAACATCTAAATATTTTACCCTTCCACTACTAAACTCATGACAAGTGCAATAGTCCCACAAAGCCTCGGCTCCAAAAATGTAGGGCCGTGTTGAACTAACGTCGCATGAAATAAATAATTTGTTATTAAAAAGAGTATGTATCCCAGCTGCCCTTGTCCTAATTAGACTTTTACTCATAAGAACAAGATGGAACAACTAAGAAGAGTTGTAAAACTAACTGAGTGCATGAGCATAAATCTAATTTCTCTTTAGAAAAAAAAAATTATAGAGGTTGAGAATGCTTGAGGTAGGTAGGCCTGGATGAAATTCGATGATAAAATTGATTTTAATTAGATCCGCAATGTTTTTCCCAGTTTCTGGTGGCCCAATTCGACCAAGACAAGGACAAAAAGAAGAAGATCCTGCTAATATTCTTGAGATTCTGTCACGTTGAGATCAAATTATCAGTATTTTTTTTGGTGTTTAGCTAAAGCTACAATTACAATATACGTCTCAAGCGTTTGGACTTAAATTACATGCCATTAATTGGGGAGATCATTTTTACTCGCCACTTTAATATAAGGTGTATCCTCATCGCTCTTTTCAACATTTAACATGTGTCAATATGCATAACCATTATTTCATAAATACAAAGTAAAAAGTTAACTATGAGTAAACATGTGAGGATACACCTTGAGTTAAAATGGCGAGCAAATATATTTCTTTAATTAAACCGAGTGAGTTTTATTTTTGCTCAACCGGACTCATGTGAATATCTCCCAAATACAATGGCCAATGGGGTCTTTTAACAAATGAAACAAAACCAATCCATCTGCATTGAAGAGATGAAACAAAATAAAAAAAAATATAGTGAAGATCGTGAAGGTGATAATTAAGCAAACATGATTTTATTTTATTTATAAAAAAATTGTACCCATGTTAGTAAATGTGCATATAAATGCACCAAAGGAGAAACGACTATCAACTGGATCTAGTCAAGCGAAAAAAAGAGCTCGACATGCAAATTAATCGTCCAATTTAGGTTGCTCTTCCTGTTCTTGCCACCGTGCCTTTTGGGTCATGTTGATTGCTCTATCCACCCAAAAGCCCTAGCTAGCTAGGTTTTCCCATTTCTCATGGTTCGCTCTTTCGTGATATGTTTTTTTTGTTTTTAATTACACACAAGTTGTTTCATTTGGGCCACAGCACCAGCCAGGCAGCCCATTGGTCCAGCCGCATAAACTCGGTTACTTGGTTTCTATGCGGATGACTCGTACGTTTCGCTTTTCACTTTATTTTGTGTTACAGGGGAAGGAACTGCGATTGAAGCAACAATATGTCTTTGTCTCAGCATCCATACAAGACATAATTCGGAGATTTAAAGAGGCTCACATAAACTTTGATGAATTTGCAGAGAAGGTCTAAGTCTTAACATAATAGTCACACAGTTGTAGAGCCTTGAGAGACAAAAAGTCTGAAATCTCGTTCGTGTAAAAATCTGGTTGTATGGAGTTGTTAGGAGTCTGAAGCACTGATAAAGTGATGAGCATTTTCCTCGGTTGATTGGTTGATTGAAGAAAAGAAAGGATTTTGAGGAAATGGAGAAAGGAAGAAAGAGAGGAAATTCTCTAAAAGGGAAGAAAGAAAGGATTCTGACTATGTCAAGATTTTAGATTGGTATATCCGATTTGTAGTTAGGCATAAAACCTAGGTTTTCTCTAAAGTCTGGAAAAAAAGAATTTAAACAGTATGGCCGCGCGGCTATACAATTTAAATATTCGAATATATTTTCAAGTATAGGCGACCGGCATACTATTATGAAAAAAATAGTATAGCCGAGTGGCTATACTGCTTAAAGTCTGGAAAAAACACCGAGTTCCGGGTATAGCCGCGCGGGATCGGCTATACGATCTTTATATCAGAAGTCTAGATTTTCAATGCCACTGTAACCTTCTGTCATGGTCAGGCGCAACTGTGAACAGAGCTCGGACGTTTTTTTCATCCTCTCCAAACCATTTTGAAATGATGGTGGACATCGGGACATTGATAAAACTTGCTCCCGCTTCATTTGCAATGGCTTTTGCCAGCATTGTTTTTCCAGTGCCAGGAGGACCAAAACGCAATATGCCTCTACAAGGCTTAAGAAGCCCCCTTTTGAAAAGGTCTGGTCTTCGAAGTGGGAGCATCACCAACTCCTGAAGTGATTCTTTAATATCATCCAATGCACCAATGTCTGCAAATGTGACTCCAATCTCATTTGCAGGGATAACCTCTGGCCTTATGTGCTTCTCAAATTCATTGTCAGGTCAGGCGCAACTTCCTGCACGAACACCATGAAAATTCCATGAAACAAGGAAGTTCGAAGAAAATAGGTGCTGACGACCAGTAGGATTTTATGTATGCTATTGAAGGACTTGAACTTACAACTTTTGGCGGTGGTGGATTCTCGCTGTCCTTTTTCATTGCAGGACCAGATTTCTCTGCTTCACCTTTGTTTTCAGGTGCTGCAGTTTCAGTCTTTGCACCGACAACCTCTTGCCCTTCAGTTTCCTAGAATTTAATACAAATGATAAACCATTAAGACATCAGAATGTAAGAGTATTTCCATTTGATCCACTTCTTGAAAAACATCAAGAGGTGAAAAACATAACCACAACTGAGTATTGCCGATCGGCTATACTTTTTTTTTATTTTATAAAAAAGATAAAGCCGCGTATCGCCAATCGGCTATACTATTTAAAAAAAAAAAAAAGGGATTATTCGCAGCAATGGTCCCTCAACTATACCCCAAGTTACTCTTTGGTCACTCAACTCAAATATTAGTTGTAGAGGTCACTCAATTAGGTGTTTTGTTGTACCGTTAGTCCTACCATCAAGTCTCTCTAACGGTAGGGACTAATGGTACAACACAACACCTAATTGAGTGACAAAAATGTAACTCCGACTATAGTTGAGGGATCATTGCTACAAATAATCTTAACTGAAAAGTTACATTTGTCCATCAATAATCTAAAAGATGCTTGCCACGTCATCATTTTAAACAGAAAAAGTAACGGACTTGACGGTAGGACTAACGGTGCAACAAAACACCTAATTGAGTGGCCTCTGCAACTAATCTTTGAGTTGAGTGACCAAAGTGTAACTTGGGGTATAGTTGAGGGACCATTGCTGCGAATAACCTAAAAACAAAAAAAAACCGGCCTAGCGAATAGGCGCCCAAGTGTCAAAATAAGTAAAGCCACGCGGCTATAGTACTTGTAAGAATCATCAATAAAACCGAGTATAGCCGCGTGGCGGTTCTATTTTTAAAAAAAAAAATTAAAAAGGAGTATAGCCGCCCGGCTATACTATTCACAAAAAAAAAAATAAAGCCCGCCTTGCGACGAGGTGATCACGTGTCAAAATAAGTTTAGCCGCACGGCTATACTATTTTTAAGAATCACAGTATAGCCGGCTGGACTATTTTTAATTTTTAATTTTTAACAGCCGATCGGCGATACTATTTTAATTAACTTTTAAAAAAAGATATAGCCGCTTGGCTGTACTGTTTAAATATTCGAATAAATTTTAAGATTTTTTATTAACTTTTTAGAAACAGTAGAGCCGGCCGGCTATACTATTTTTTATTTTTTATTTTTAAAAAAGTATAGCCGCGTGGTTTCAGGTTTGCTTGTTTCTTCTTAATGCAGTTCTTTATTGCTTATTTATAATATATTTTGAATATGTATTTTATTGTTGTATCAAAAGATGATATGTTCATGCAGAAACTGGCTACGTCAATGAGATGAAGATTTTCCATTACGTTCGCCTATCATTAAGGTTTTTATAGATGCTGGGACAGTTTTTCAACATATTATACTGATAGCTTCAACTCTCAAACTTTAGGATTTTGGAGTATAATAATCATGCCTTAATTCATTTTAGCTGTATTCTCTTCTCCCCCACTTGAGAATATCCCAGTATATTATTTATTTATCAGTCACCAAATTTGACTTAATACTAAATTAATGTTAGGGTTCAGGGTTGTATGTAGGGACTCTCGCTTCTGCATTAACAAATAGTTGACTAACAGACAACTTGGCTTCTCATGTTCTGTCATTTTGCCTTCAATATTATTATTATCCCAGGGCAGTTGAAGATTGACGGTGTAATAAGATACCCAAGTCCGATGGGTCATCAATTTATCAATATTTTTTTACATAAACAGATGAGTTTTATGTGAAATTTTATTTGTTATTTGGTTGATTATCAGTAATTGAAGGTTATCACTATTTTGTGCATGGCCATGTTCATTTAAATATAAATATATTTGATAGATTACCAATTGACGTACGTTTCTATTCGTGTAGTTTTCAGCTTGGTTTGACTTATACTCATGATGAGTCATGCCATCTTTCATTATCCTATTTATTTGTTCAACAATTGATATAAAAAAGCTTGATATCATATTCAGCGTTTCTGCTCCAAAGTTTTACGATGGAAAACAGCAAAAATCTAGATTCTGTAAAACTGAATTCCCCTGAACTTCCATCTCTCATCAGATATATATCATCAAATGAAGTGGCTGGCTTTGATGATGTTGAGGAAAATAGATTTCTCGATGGAAGCTGTCAACCAAGTCACCTTCAACCTATCAGTCCATCAGCTAAAGTGAGTTTATCTTAAATTTTCATGCTTACTAAATACAGAAGAGGCAGTAGCACAGTTCATATGCTAAAATTGCTTTCACAAATTTATTTCATTCTGCCAAACAAGGAGAAGAAAAAATAAAGTTTATAATGGTTATGCATATACAAGGGCGGAGCCAATTAAGGCCTAGGAGGGTCATATGACCCTTCAAACCCAATTGTAACACTTACAGTTTAGGCTTTTGTTTGCTCATTATTTTCAACTTGACCTTGAGAAAAGAAGGCATGAAGCATATGGAAGTGGGTGGTAGAGCAATTGGTTTGACCTTCTACAACGTATGTGTTTTTATTCATGTTCAGTTTAATTAGCAACATCTTCCAATATTGTCTTAAAACCCATTAAATATTTTTGGAACAACAACCATCAAAGTTTTCTTACATAATTGAACTTATTCTAAAATATATTTATGTAGAAAAACAATGGATACTTAAGATTTTAGGTTATTAATCTATTATCTCATAGTTTTATTCTCTTGGCACATCCTTGTATGCATTTTTCTTCTCCTCTAACCCATCCTAGTCCAAGTCTGGTGGTGGTATGGCTTTTCCATTTATCTTGGCTAATAATGTTGACCCTCCTTGAGAGAATTCCTGGCTACGCCACTGTGCATATAGTAACTTGTTTTATGCATTTTTACACCAGGGAATTGAGGCGGCAGCGTTAGAATGCGCATTTGATGGATCTGAACCCCCGATTCATCAAAGGGTGCATTCTGTTTCTATTAGCATGCCACCATCACCAACTGGAATTCATTTAAACAACAGCAAAAATATGATCTTCAGTGAAATTCCAAATTCTTCTGCCGCAACTGAAACCGATGGCACCAAACTGCCCAAAGCCGTAAAATTTCACTCTCAACCAATGCCAAAAAGCTCTGCACTTGAGGTGGCAATTAGCACTGGACATTTTTCTTATCATCCAAGTATCGAAAGGTTGAAAGATAAGAGGTTTGATACTTTCAAAACATGGTCTGGGAAACTTGAAAGGCAGATAACACTACTCCGCGGAAAGACACCAAGGGAGACTGAACCAGAGAATACTAATCTGCATCATGCAGAAGTTGAACGTTTACCTGCAGACCGATACTTTGATGCATTGGAAGGGCCAGAGTTAGAAACCCTTAGGGTAATGTGTTATGTTCTTCTTCAATATTTAAAAATGTTTATCTATTAAAAAAAGCACTTACAAATGTTCATCTATAAAAAAAAAAGCATTTAAAAATGTTTGATATTGTTTTGTTTCTCAACTTTAATGTGATGAAACAGGATTCAGAGGAAATACTCCTTCCAGAAGACAAACAATGGCCATTTCTTCTCCGGTATCCTGTTTCTTCATTTAGCATCTGCCTCGGTGTTAGCAGCCAAGCTATTTTGTGGAAGACCCTTCCTACCTCTGCCTCCACGAAATTCCTCCACTTAAGCTTAATACCAAATCTAGTTCTGTGGTGCATTTCAGTTGCTCTTGTAGCTGTTGTTGCTTGTATCTACCTTCTAAAAGTGATCCTTTACTTTGAAGCGGTTCGCCGTGAGTACTACCACCCTGTTCGTGTCAACTTCTTCTTTTCCCCATGGATAGCCCTCTTGTTCTTAGCTCTTGGAGTGCCACCTTCATTTGCTAACAACCTGCATCCAGCTCTTTGGTACATCCTCATGACCCCAATCTTATGCCTTGAGCTTAAAATCTATGGACAGTGGATGTCAGGAGGCCAACGTAGGCTTTCAAAGGTAGCCAATCCTGTTAACCATCTCGCAATTGTTGGGAATTTTGTGGGGGCATTGCTAGGTGCGTCAATGGGGCTAAAAGAAGGACCAATATTCTTCTTTGCTGTGGGTTTGGCTCACTACATGGTATTATTTGTAACTCTCTACCAGAGGCTTCCAACAAACGAGACTGTAATCCCAAAGGACCTCCATCCTGTATTCTTTCTGTTTGTTGCAGCACCAAGTGTAGCTTCAATGGCATGGGGAAGAATCCAAGGCTCTTTCAATTACGGTTCACGGATTTTTTACTTCATTTCCTTGTTCCTTTATCTCTCACTGGCAAGTATAACCTGAATCAAGTCCCAATACTCTAGGACTACCAAGATAATATAGATCATTGATTCATTTATTTTATTAAGACTAGTATTCTTAACTTTTTCTAATCCTTCTTCGCTGCTTGTACAGGCAGTTCGGGTTAACTTTTTCAGAGGATTTAAGTAAGATATCACATCCATTAATTTCTCTACATAACCTGAAAATAATATTGCACATTTATACCTGAAATGCCTAACATTCACTTTCATCTGGATCTATAGGTTTTCTTTGACATGGTGGGCATATACATTCCCAATGACTAGTGCTGCCATTGCAACCATCAGGTACTCAAATGAGGTCACAAATGTGGTAACACAAACTCTGGCTGTCATACTCTCTCTCACCGCCACGATCATAGTCACCATTCTTCTCATAACAACCATCTTGCATTGTTTTGTGATCCAAGACCTCTTCCCCAATGACATTGCAATTGCCATCAGTGACAGAAAGTTAAAACCAAACAGGACATGGTTCCAATTTAGACACGGAAGCTCGGACTCAAAGGACATCGAAAAACTTTTGAAGTCAGCAACAAGTTCAGCAACCAAAGATTTAGAGGCCACCTAGCTCTGAGATTTTGAGTAACAAGACGTATATGATGTTATGCCACGACTCGAACATGGGAGGAACATAGGTTTAAATTTTCATAGTTCCAGTGAGCATGTGTAGAGTGAAACATCATATCTTGTGTGGTACATTAAGAGTGCATTGTGAGAGAAGGGTGCTGGTAATATTGTGTGTTATACTAGTTAGATTTCCGGAACCGCTTGAAGAAATAAACCGATCCATGATCTTGCTTAATTAATTGCCTTCTTGGCTCTTGATAATGGTAATAAGTATTTAGCTTCCTCATATTATCTATATGCACGTTCATCACATTATGCAGAGTGTTGACACAAATTCCAATTGTCTCGACCTTTGTATAACTTTGGGATTAGTTATCAGATTTAGTGGCTCTTATTCAATAACCTGCTAAAAAAACTTTGTTTAATTAATCTGTTATTCATGCACTCAATGGCAAAGCAAACAATGTGATGAGCCGAAACAAAACTATAACGATGCAAGGGATGAAAGCTATAGGAGGACACTGTTCATGGGCTGTTGACAAAAAGAGCTGCATCCCAAAACAGAGTAAGGCTCTCTATTCCTGCATATGCTGACATCCATGATCTCCGGTGCTGCAATGGCTACATTCATTCCTTCATCTACTCAAACAATAAAAAACAAACGGGCATTAACCAATGATTTTGAGCAACAATTTATTTTTGTTTTCAATTTATTGCACTGTTTTTTCTTTTTTTCTTTTTTGCGGAATTTGCGTTACATATTTGACCTACGTCTGTGGTTATGATGTTTTGTCATTTGTTGACTTCTGCAATTGTACCTTGATTTTGTTGATTACCAATAATTGAGGTTAAGGTTATGAATACCTATTACCTAGTACATGTCCATTTAAATATGTTAAGTAGATTACCAATGTACCTCCCCTCCTCCATTAAAGGATGTATATCCAATCTAAATTGCTCCACCACCAAAAAACTTTTGAAAATATCTTGTAACATGGATATCCACCACCAAAAAGCTTTTGAAAATATCTTGACAATTTACACTAATGTATTTCTCGGTGGTTTTCTATCACCAGTTACGAATCTTGAAATGTTTCTTAATCCTATTTATTTGTTCCACCAATTAACGTAAAATTTTTTATATTACAATCAAACCACACCATGTATCTGTTGTTTCGATTAGCAAAATTTGGTAAACACTTGACTTTGGCAGCTTCTGATGTACTTTATATTTTGTGCTCTAAATTTGATGATGGAAAACAGCAAAAAACTGGATTATGAAAAAGAGAATTCGTTTGAACTTCCATCTCTCATCAGGTGTGCATCATCAAATGAAGTGTCTGGCTTTGATAACGCTGAGGAGAATAGATTTCTCAATGATAGGTATCAACCAAGTGCGCTTCAGCTTACCAGTCCATGAGCTCAAGTAAGTTTATCTTGAAGTTTCATGTCTATTAAACTAAAAAAGAGGCTGCAGTACATAACATTCCTAATGAAACTAAGTGTTTTCCATAATTCACAGAGAAAACTATAATTTGCTTTGAGAAATTTATTTCGTTCTGCTCTATCTACTACAAGATGTGATTGCGTACTTTGTTTTGTTCGTCGACCGCCAAAGAATGAGAAGAAAAACAAGGTTGTTAATGGTTATGCATATTTTATGTCAGGGAATTGAGACAGATGCCTTAGAATGCGCACTTGATGAATCTGAACCCCAAATTCATCAAAGTGTGCTTTCTGTTTCTATTAGCATGCCAACATCAGCAATTGAACTTCATTTACAGGACAACAAAAGAATGCTCTTCAGTGGTGAAACAAGTTTCAACAATGGAATTCCAGCTTCCTCTGCCACACTTAAAAGTGCTAGCAGCAGCACACTGCCCAAAGGATTAAAGTTTCACCCTCAGCCAATGCCAAAAAGCTCTGCATTTGAAGAGACAACTAAAACTGGACATTTCCCTGATCATCCAAGTATTGAAAGGTTGAAAGATAAGAGGTTTGATACTTTCAAAACATGGTCCCGGAAACTTGACAGGCAAATAACACTTCTCGGTGGAAAGACACCAGGGGAAACTGAATCAGAGAATGTAATTGTTCAAATTGAAGAAGTAGAATGTTTACCTGCAGACCGATACTTCGATGCATTAGAAGGGCCAGAGCTAGACACCCTTAGGGTAATCTGTCTTTCATGTTATGTTCTTTTTGAATACTTACAAAATTAATAGTCTTGTAAATGATTTTGGATTTTCATATGTGAAGTTTAGTATCAGTTTTTCTTCCTGACTTTTGATCAAACAGGCCTCAGAAGAAATACTGCTTCCAGCAGACAAGCAGTGGCCATTTCTTCTCCGATATCCAGTTTCTTCATTTAGCATCTGCCTCGGTGTTAGCAGCCAAGCTATTTTGTGGAAAACCCTGTCTACCTCGGCCTCAATGAAATTTCTCCACTTGAGCTTAATGACGAATCTAGTACTTTGGTGCATTTCAGTTGCTCTGATAGCTATTGTTGCTTTCATCTACCTTCTAAAATTGAGCCTTTACTTTGAAGCAGTTCGTCGTGAGTATTACCATCCAATCCGTATGAACTTCTTCTTTGCTCCCTGGATAGTCCTCTTGTTCTTAGCTCTTGGAGTACCACCTTCATTTGCTAACAATTTGCATCCAGCAATTTGGTACATCCTCATGACCCCAATTTTAGGCCTTGAGCTTAAAATCTATGGACAATGGATGTCAGGAGGCCAGCGTAGGCTTTCAAAGGTGGCTAATCCCTTTAACCATCTCGCTATTGTTGGGAACTTTGTGGGGGCATTGCTTGGGGCATCAATGGGACTCAAAGAAGGACCACTGTTCTTTTTTGCTGTTGGTTTGGCGCACTACATAGTTTTATTTGTAACGCTCTATCAGCGACTTCCAACTAATGAGACAGTGATCCCAAAGGACCTCCATCCTGTGTTCTTTCTGTTTGTTGCAGCACCAAGTGTAGCTTCCATGGCATGGGCAAAAATCCAAGGCTCCTTTGATTACAGTTCACGGATTGCTTACTTCGTTCCCTTGTTCCTTTATCTCTCACTGGCAAGTATAACCTGAACTAAGTTGCATTACTACTTAAGAACTGGCTTGGTGTTGAGTATCGCTAACTGTTCTTTTAACCTTTTTCCTGATTGCACAGGTAGTCCGGGTTAACTTTTTCCGAGGATTTAAGTACGATATCACTTTCATTTTTCCGAACTGAATCTACCGTTTGTAGTTTTGTACTTGAATTTTTTTTTTCTGACATTCAATTAGATTTGGTTCTATAGGTTTTCTATGGCATGGTGGGTATATACTTTTCCAATGACTGGTGCTGCCAGTGCAACCATCAGGTACTCAAATGAAGTCACAAATGTGGTAACACAAGCTCTGGCTGTTACACTCTCTCTCATTGCCACAATCACAGTCATTGCTCTTCTCATAACAACCATCTTGCATGGCTTAGTACTCGGAAACCTCTTCCCCAATGACATTGCAATTGCCATCAGTGACAGAAAGCCAAACCCACAGACACAGAAGAAGTGGTTCCACCTACATGGAAGCTCGGAAGCCAAAGACGTTGAAAATTTCTTGAAGTCAGAAGAAACAACCTCAGAAAACAAAGATTTAGAAGCCGCCAAGCCCACAGACTTTGAGTGACAACAGCTTGTATGATATTAGGTCCGCCACTTGGACATGGGAGGAACATGTAGACAGAGTGCAACATCATACTAATTTGTGTAGTGAATTAAAAAAGACAAATTGTCCTCATACTGCAACAGCTCATCGATCAATGTCAGCTCAGTCTATAGTGGCGGATCCATGAATTATATTTGAACTTACTTTAAAAGCTTGATCGATACAATATTTTCTTGAGATTTTCTTTTTAAACCCCACACTTTTCTTAGTTCACCCCAATACTTAAATAATTAAGCTGTAAGTTTTATTATTGTGTAAAAAGACAAAAAAGGTCATCCAACTTAATACTTAACCCTAGTACATCTATACACACACCCCACACACACCCACAACTCTTCAAATTAAAAGTTTTACCCAATAGCAACCGGCAAAGGCACACACACATGATATGCAGCTAGGATACTGCTCCTGAAGTTGCTTGCAAATTTGTAATCTATATCGAAATTATTTACACAATCTAATTGTTGAGCCAACTAAACATCGAGTAATGACCATGCTAGCAAGGTTACTATCTAAGGGAGATAATTTTATTTTGATTTCTCTAACAAATCAACATCAGCCATCGTTCCTCTGCCAAGAGAAATCTGATTATACAAGATCATCTAACCTACTTCCTCATGCTCATAATATGATGGAACTGGGATGAATGTCTCTACAAGGAAACAAAATAATATATAAAAAGACAGATGAATAAGCAAGATCTGCCTGCTATTTCATTTTGAACATTGTTCAATCAGTCAGCTCAAAACAAGTTTTCATGGGCGGCTGCTGCTTCAGACAGACTAATCTCAAGTGCGTGTGTAGAAATTAGAAAAAACTAATCTCAGTGGTGTCCACTGCTACATGAATTTCTGCATGCGATTGCAGTAGTTTTGAGTCAATCCTAAAGGATAGCTGTAAGCAGCTGGTGATTTTCCTCTTGAGAAAAAAAGCAGTTGCACCTGTTTCATGTCCTCTTGATAATAACTACACCAAACTGGAGAATGTGCGACGGTGAAGAATGTCCTCTTGATAATGAGGTGGTAATCCTAGGAAAGCAGACAATGAATAAGACTCAGAAATATCATCAAAAAATTAATTTAATTACTTACTATTTCTCATGGCTTCCTCCTCTAAAGGTAGCTTGTGGGGTTTAAATAGAAAATCTCTTTTATTTCTTATTTTTTTTTAGTTTGGGGTGTATTTAAGGGTAGTTTAGGAAGATAGTGGGGTTTTCTTAGAAATTGTGAAAATTTAAATTAAAAATTGGGCTGAACTTAGAACATGGGGTGAACTAAGAGAACTGTGGGGTTTAGATAGAAAATCTCTATTTTCTTTCCTAGCACAAGACTTGATCGATATAATTGTTTGGGCCCAAATTCCACGCGCCAGCCCAATTGACTATTGGCCCATGTCAAAAACAGGAGCCTGAGCTTTGTTTTGTTAAAGTCAGAATTCAGCCTAGATGGGTTTAGAGGCCTAGACCTTTGTGAACCAATTTGCAAGGGTTAAATTCACAAATTAAAGATTAATTGCCATTAATGGTGATTTAATATGGACAAATAAGTTTCTAATTGGTTTAAAGGCTAGGCCCAGCTTCTAACTCAAAATTTGACCATCACTGTTGATCACAATTTTAGAATTCAAATCATCAGATTTTTGGGAAGATCTCTCTCTCTCTCTCTCTCTCTCTACAAAGGCCCACGTGACTCTAAAATCAAGATTTCAATAGGGTAGATGAAGTGATGGGGAGTTGGTAGAAGGGTTAATCGGAAAACCACTCCCCATGACCATTTAATGCCAGAAAAGGAGGGCCAAGTTTCCTTCCTATGCTTGTGAGGGCTTTGCATTACGGCAAGTGGGGTTTATAAGAGATAAACAAGAGATAAGAGAGTTGGTTGACAGAAGATCAAAACTGATCATCATATTAATGAGGGATTTCTTTTGTCAGACTAAACCACTATCCTTTTTTTTGCGCTGGAACAAAGAATCATCTCAACATATTTGTCCTCCAGATATCAAGGATTAAACCCTCATTCAGATTCTCTATAAATATGAGAGGAGTTGAACAGGGTGAAGGACATCTAAAAATTCAATCAAAACAAAAACCCTTAAGTCATACTGACAAACTCAAACAAGATCATACGATCTCAAAAGACTCTTGGACTCTAAAGCAGCCAAGTCATTTTGGTTTAAAAATTCATTGAGCTCCTAAACAAAACAGGCAGAACTCAGACTTTTGACTCCAGTCCAGTTCATGGGAGCAGTTTACAAAAGAAACGAGATTCCTCTCGTTACAAATTTGGTTCAGCATACACCAAATCAAGTAGAACTCAGGTTTTTCATAATATGAAAACCTCAACAAATTTGCAGAGATGCCTTGATCTCCTAGAATTGCCAGAATAGCTCTTGGATGATTCATAATCAAGCAGAACAGGTACTATAGTGCAGCCCCAAGCCAGCAATCATCAATCCAGCCGCTTCCAGCCCCGTCTAGACTGAAGAGATCTCAATTCTGCCCATCCAACAAGCCTCTCCATGGCTAAAATAGATTAAAGTTCTGTCAATCTCAACATTGGTATCGATTTCCAGCTGAACCTCATTAGTTGAAAGTGCTGACATTTGAATCCATCATAGATATATCCAGTCCAGCCTGAGTCACAGGCAACAATCCACATGTAGTTGAGAAATTGTGAAGTCCTCACCAGTCTGAGGCAAGAAAAGAACTTACTTTGGAGATATTCCTCACCCAAATTCACAATCACTTGTTCAAAGTCAGAAACTTGGGGTGCAAGTTATCTATTTTTCATAAGTCTGTTAGGATTTTTTTTAACTGCTAACAGTGGCACGCTCGCACATCAAAGAAAATTGACTTGTTGACCACAAATGGTTCTCAAGCCAATGAGGAACTTTACCCTACCATCACAGGATTAAATCTAAACGGGTGAACAATAATTAATACAATTCAGTTTTTATAAAGACTTGGAGTTACATTATATGCGATGATGATCTTTTATTGCAGCAGGTTAGGTTTCCTCTTTTTTCCCCCACGAAGACCAGGAGAAAATAAATGCACAACTTGGTGATTGTCATTCATTTTCTGGAGATGGTTGGCTATTAATGGGCAGGTGCCACTGCCATGCCATTGCGTGTCCACACAGAAAACCATAGGACTTACCAACTTAATTTATGTAGAAACCTAGCTACAATTTCTAGTTTTCAACTAGTATAATGTTAAATTAAGGGGGTAGATGCACCTGATATGAAAAGCTTTTAATTTATGTCCACATCAGGCACCGTATGATACTTTTGTTCGTTCATAATCTGCTTACTTGTCAATTTAGAGAATTCCATGAATATCAGTCAATCAATGGAAAAGGAGGAGAGTGTTCATGGGCTGTTCACAAAAACAGCGGCATCCAAAACACAGGATATGAATGTAGACCTTTCTGTTCTTGCAAATACTGACATCCGTAATTAGGATCTTCCCTCCCTGCTGTGATGGCTGCCTACATTGACATTCATTCCTTCTCTACTCAATCAAACAATCAAACCCGAATTGACTTGGACTTCTTGATTAGGACCCCCCCCCCCACTCCTGCCTTTTCCTTTTGCAGAAAACAAGGTCTCGGCAAATACTTGGAACAAGTTATATGCACATTATTCATTGAGACAAGCAATATTGTGTGTAACAAGGATCATATGATCTTAATACTTCCGACATACGGCATATAACAAGTTTCTGGTCCCCCTGGCTCTTAGTTATGAACTTATGATGTTTCCAAATCACCTCTCTCTCTCTCTTAATTGGGTTTTTGGGAGGTCACCAAACTCTTTATACTCTTAGTCATAATTATCAGTTTAGGTCTTCGGTTCCTTACTTGCATAATATTGCTCAATTACATATGTGTTATTTTTTCGTAGACCCATTAGGCCAGTTGGTCAGGATAGTGCCCACCCCTTTGCACCCAAATTTGAGTTCACCCGCCTTTACACAAGTGTAGGTCGTAAATATCTATCAATCAAGTCCTATTCTTGTAGCTACTAAGTGCCAAATGTGCTTGATTACTTGACTTAACAATGAGTTTGCAACTTTTCCACATTCCTGCGTACGGAAAAATTTGAGGACATAATCGCATAAATGTTAATCCATATCCTCAACTTGCGACTCTAATGTAATAAAACAAACAGGTTGATGACAAGAGGAGTTATGAGTTTGAGCTTGTAGTGTGTCAAGCTAGTTGGTACAGTGACTAAGGACCAATAGGCGCGACAAGTAGCATGTATGGAGTTTTGGTCCCCCCAGAGGCTAGGAGGCCCTAGGGCCTATGGGGTGGGGGTCAGGAGGTGCTAGCTATAGCAACAAGAGGAAAACAAGATAATAAAGCTACTCAATGTCGTGCTTCTTTGGCCACCAAAGAGAAAATTCCAAAAGCAAGGACATAAAAAGAAGTGGAAAGAAACAGAGAAGTAATGTCATCCAACTTTGGCATTTCTCTTAGGCACACTTTGTCCATGTCTCCCTGTCTTGCTTAGTTGACATGTGACAAGTTTATGATCATCTCCTTCATTTTAGCCCTCACCGGCTAATATTAGGCCACACCGAAAATTAAGAGCTTCAACTTCAACTGATTGAAACAACAAATGGGTATGCATGTGCTTAAAAGGGGGACCATTAATACGTTGTCCAATGTAGTCTCACATCAGAAATTTAATAAAATAAAATACAACATATTATGAGTGGTTCTACTACTAATAGTACCGAGACCTTTTACTATGTAATTGGTTAAGCTCGGACAATGTAGTATTGGTTGCATTTGACATTTTTACTTCACTGTTTGATATATCAGAGCAGAAACTCAATAACCCAACTCATCAATCCTTTTGTGTTAGTAACTCTGACAAGATTTTAAGTGCTTTGAGGATGAGGTGGATGTACTTGTTGCCTGTCTTTTTGGGGTCCAATATGTATGACTATGACGATCTCCAAAATCAAAATAATAATCAATTCAATCAAAGCATCAAAGTGAGCATTTTGGTCTGTTTATGAGCCAGCATCACTGCAATATATGAGCTCGCAAATCAGAAACGTATGCTTCAATGTTGGTTTTTGGGCACAGAGGTAGCCCATAGATATGATTATGTAACAACAAATCCATATGGTTTGGTGTCAACCGTGAAGAGGGGTCTACCATATCACTGATTACCTCAAATGACACCAAAACTACATTCCATATGTCTTTCAACCTCAACAGAGAACAGACTATCTGTTATGTCATGTTACCCTTCTTTTTTCTTTTAGCTAATAATTCTTTGCCTCTTTTGTACGTCTCTTCGCCATAATTAATTTGAAGCTTGGAAGCTTGTAAGTCATCAAATATCAGATTCTCGACAGGAGCCAATGTATACATGGGAGAATTAATTTCATTTGATGTCTTTCTTTTCACAGCTGATACACATTTTTCTGTTGGTTTTTGTTGGAAAATCTAAAATATGAAACATGCAAGGACCAGTTGTCATATAGCCAATCAATTATTCTCAAAATCTGTATTCGTTTAAAGATAATATTCTGCTTGCTGGTTTTAAAAAATGTCTACTGTGGCACGTGGAGCAAAGGTGAGAAAGGACTGACGAGGCAACAACTGGTTATGAATTTCATGTATATATCCTAACTAGAAAACATCACATGAGATGGATTTGACACATCAAATGTCGAGTAATATCCCTTTGGTCCTGAAGGGTGTGGTGTGGTGGCCTGCTTCTTTCTTTATATTTCATTCCATTTGAATGGAACTGTGCCATGAACAAAATTAATCTTAATTAATCCTGATTTAAATTAATATTACAGGAATAAGGAACTGGAAAGGAAGGGACTTTAAGAAAAATTAGGATGTCCCAATTTTCCCTAAGCTCGGAATGTTCATGGCCACCATACACACAGACTCTAAGACAAAAATTAATTTACATTATCATCTAAGAAATATATATTCAGAAGAGAGGAAGATGACAAAGAACAAGTGGCTGATGATCTTCTGGACTTATGACCTCTCATTTCCTCTCTTCCCATGTGAATTCTTCTTCCTCTCCCTTTCTTCTTCTGTTCACTGCTTTGTACCACATCCCTCAATCCATTTAATTTCCTGAAATTAATAAAAACATATTAGCTAACTGGCTTCTTTTTTTCTCTTAAAAAAATATATTTAAAAAAGAAGAAGATGAGACTGATCCAAAGTGATGAAGACAAGCAAGCATACCTATGGATCTTTTGCAATGGAGAACTGCCTCATAAATTGAGCTCTCGGAATCACAAGACCTCCGCCAATCATCGGCAGAATAGGCTACACTTATTCTGGGAGATTGACTAGTTTCTGATGAATGCACCCTGCAGTTCTTCACTGAATGGCTCCTTTTATCAGCACTAAATCCAGCTTTAGGATTTGCTTTGTGGTGATGATGATGATGATGATGATCACCTCTAATCTTTTTGTACAACGGCCTAAGAAAGTTCAAGTACTTCTCCAATATTCGTCTCGACAATCTTCTACACCTTCTCAATGAATTAGAGGAGTCTCTAGAATTATCTGTTGGATCAACATCTCTTGCTGAATGTGATGAAGAGGCTGCAAAATTTGCACCAGTGGAATTTGAGGCCTCATGATCATATGCCTCCATGTTCTTCAACGAGTCAACAGAAAGCGGCAAAAGGTAGCCATTGGAAATGAGCTCATCAGCATGAACAAGAGTGGTGAGAGGAGATTGGGAGATAGCAGGGAAGTCAAATTTGAAATCCTGCTGGGAATTCATAAAGAATCTCTTAGAGGGTGACATTGTTGGGTCCATCTCGATGAAGGAAGATTCATCGGACGCATCGAGTGAGGTTCTGAGAGAATTGTCAAGGCTTTCCAAAGAAGGTTTCAGGTTCACTAACCAACTGTATGAAAAGCTTTCAATGGAAAGAGGCTGAGATGCTTCCATGGCTTCCACCTTGTTATTGAATTGAGGCCTAACTAGTAGTATGAGGAAGATATGAATATGTAAAGTGGGGGCAATTGCTATTTGCTAGAAAATCAGGCCCATATATATACCTTAATATCCTCTCTCTCTCTCCAACAATTGTGTATGTGGTTGTCTGGCAAGAGACACTAAATTTTGATAATTTGGAAAAGAGAAAAAGGAGGAAAGAAACAGAGAAATGTGAGCCCCCACAAGCATCTATAATGTGTAACTGTTGCATCCGTAGTTAACCCCACTTTTCCTTTTAATCATTGTTCTTCTTAAAGTTCACACAGAAGACTGTTTCCTTTTACATGTTTATTTTGCTTTCAATTAAATAAAAAGAACTGCGAAACAGAACACAAACAGGTTCATGCATGATGCATTAATTTAATTGCTAAGCCGGCCTTAGAAACTAAATCAAACTGAGTCACATATGCATTTGAACATCCTATAAGTAGAAAGTAACAATAAGAAATTAGTGTTTCAAACTTTAATGAAAGCAGATTCATATATATATATATATATATGCTCCATTATTCACCAAACCAACTGAGCCACCTTTCCTTTCCTATCCAAAAAAAAAAAAACTGAGCCAAAATTAGAAAAAGAATACGTGCCATGCCGTCTTAAGACTTCCGAATATTCTCTCATAAGTCATAACCTATATATTATAAATACCCTGTTCATCAAAAAACTATATATTATACATATCCTGGAAAATGCAGTTGATTTTGATTAGCTTGCGCTGCTTTGTCTTTGTCTTTTGATGTTATTTTGTAGTTATCAAAAAATTTGGGAGGGTTTTAGGCCAGTCTGAGAGGATGATTTCACCATGTGATGCTCACTTGCTAACTACCTCAGCACAAGGCTCAACCTAAACGTTGTCTAATACTATTCTATTATGTCACAATCATAATATGCTGTATGCAACTAATGGTGTTCTGAATACAAAAAGAATTTTGTGCATAAATAAAAATTAAAATTATGAATGTCGCAGAGCTGTAATGAGGTTCTAGAAGGGTCTGAGCAAAGCAAGCAAATATTCAAAATGGTTACATCTAGTTATACGTACCCTGTTGTGATTTCAGCAGATTTTTAGGGGGAAAAGTTACAAAGGCAATGAAGGCCTTGAAAATTTCTTTTGACTGTTAGTCTATATATTATTATCAAACTCATAGTCTCATAGTCCTACAAGCCTATGCATATGTACTTTGGACCATGAGCATGAGGAAAGAGGAACCAGAACTTGGAGTGTTTCCTTTGTTAGGTTCAATACACCACACCTACCTAGTAAAAGGGAAAATGAAAGAACAGAACAGAAAAAGAAAAGTTTAAACATCATGATTATCTTGACATATAACAATCTGGATTGGTTTAGTTTTATACATTATTGTGTTTTGTGAACTTGGTCCTTACTGTTATTAGTACGTATATATAATATGAACTTGATAATTAATCACATGCCTAGGATTTGTAGGGCATCAATATTAACACTAGAACATGATTATGATACTTTAAGAAGGTTACCTGATATATTGATGGAAATATAATACAATTAGATTGGATTTTTGAACTTGGCTATCAAAAGATTTAAATTTTATGCATAACTTATAAATTTTGCTTCAGTTCAAAACACAAATAGATGGAATCAAATGATGACCATTGTCATAAATAGCTCTATCTTTGTCCTCAAATAAGTAAAATCCAAGTATCTAAAATCTGTAGTAGAAAAGGAACAAGAAAAATATCACAAAGTTTTCTTGGTGAGGAAACTCCAAGCTTTTTCATCCACTAAACACTATTTTTCTCAAGCTCAAATGAATTGTTAGAGAAAGTTGCAACCTTTTCATTCAAAATTGATGTAATTTATGTAAACAATTGGCTAGAAGAACAAGAAATGGCAGACAGGGGTCCCCCGGGTTGTCGGATAAAGAAATGGACATGAACCCAGGTTTTAGTGACAAAACCCAGAAAAAGAGAGTGACTTGGAACCAATTGGTCCCCCCTCGTGTCCCCCTATCAAGACAATAAGCGAATGCCACAGATTCCAAACATTCATAATATGCAGTTTACTTCTGCAGGAATGCTCATCAGCAATCAAAGTTTATTCATAATAAAAATATTATTATTCAATCTCCCTAAAGTACATTAAAAAAAAAATCAACCTGATTCAATGTTTAGACCCAAAAAAAAAAGGAAAACGAAAGGGAGGGTCTTTGGTAACAGACTACTTCTTTTCAGACCCAAAGATCCAATCTTCCCAGGTCACCGATTTACTATTCGTCCATCAATATGTGTGTATGTACGTATAGTAATAGAAATTGCATTTTTTTGAGAGAGATAACCTGGAATTGAAAATTGAGTGAACAATCTGATCCAACGATTCTTCAGACAATCCCTAACCCTAGAATTGGGAGGGTTAGATGGAGAGAAAGCGTGCGGAGTGAGCGTGCCAGATGCCCGTGACGTCGTTTTGATTGGCTTCAAAATCGTATGGGAAAAGAGCGCCAAAAGGATAGCGTCATTCGGCCCAACTTTCTAATTGGGCTATTTTGTGTCTATGAGCCCAAGTGGTCACTTAAATGATATATATATATATATATATATATATATATATATATATATATATATATATATATATATATATATATATATATATATATATATATATTTGTGTATGAGAGTCTAGAAAACTTGGAAATAGTCATTTTTTAATAATCAATATTTTTTTTCTTTATTAAATGGAAATATAACTACCCCTCTCAAGTGATGCTGGAAATTTACAGTTTAGATTTCATGAACTATAATTTCTGAAATTTTAAAAAAAGTGTATAAATATTTGGGAAAGAAAAAAAAAAAAATCAACTCCCTAACCCCTACAATATATATGTGAATCAAGAGTCCCAAAATCATAATTCAAGTGCCAAAATTTCAACAGGGGATTTACTTCGTTGGTCCACGACAGATAGGCATGATCATATATGATAATAATAATATACACTAGAAAGTGGATAAAATGTTGAAAACAGTTGCAATATTTGAGTTCTTTTTTGTTGTCAAAAGATTTGAAGAGAAAAGAGGAGGTGATATTAGAGTTTGAACCGGAGATCATTAATATGCAGATAAATACTCTTACTATTAAGCTAAATCCGTTGACGCAATATTTGACCTTTTGCTAATTTAGTTACGAATTTCAACATATCTTGAACTTTAGCCTCCAAAATGTTATTATATGTATCATGTACAACCATTGGTACCAAAAGAGATTGAGCTCAATCAGTCACCATCTATCCCCATTGATATGGTGTGAAAGCCAACCCAGAGTTCTTCTCATGCAAATAATTGCAACTACGTGTCAATATGGGCTCATGCCTTTCGGTTTGATCATTAACTACGTGCCCAATATCCAATTGCACCTATCCGCCGACCCATTTGGTGCAACTTTTTTCAAAATTTAGCTCACCCACCTCTATTTACACGTGTCATGATCTCTCAAATTTGGTCTCTCTGAGTTTTCCTACTTTTCCAAATAAATAAGACACAAGCACAACCACCCTTTTTCTGGCAAGTAGCACACTGGCCAATTTTAGGTTCCAATGGCTTCTACTTATTTTTCTACTTGTTTGGTTTTATTGTTCTTCTTGGTTGTAGCTGGGTTTGATGCCTGCTCGGCTAGCCAGATTGGTTTGGGTTCTAGGCTGTTGGCTAGAGAGAACCAAACACTGGTCTCAGATAATGGCACATTTGCTTTTGGCTTCACTCCAACAGATGAACACGACAGATTTCAACTGGCAATTTGGTTTGCAGAGCTTCCCGGGGACCGAACCGTAGTTTGGTCTGCTAACAGGTAAATCATAAAAAACTTCGTCGTTTTAGTCCCTTTAGAAAACTACGGCAATGCAGATGCAGATGCAGTGCGCAGGGGTTTAGTCTTTAGTTTCAACTTTCACAAGGAGTTTTGCTGAGTCATGCATTGATAATTATTTTATTAGTGTGTTTTTGTTTTCTTTTTCATTGAATAATATTTGATCAAATTGGTTTCTGACATGTGTCCATGAAAAGTCTTAAGATGCATGAAAATGTTACAGCTAATGATATTAAGAAC
The DNA here is from genome assembly GCF_965620075.1 of Prunus avium. NCBI lineage: Eukaryota > Viridiplantae > Streptophyta > Magnoliopsida > Rosales > Rosaceae > Prunus > Prunus avium. The sequence goes on from NC_142285.1 coordinate 43,063,127, forward strand.
AGAGCAAATGAAGTCTACTTTTATGTATGTTTTGCATACTATCCTAGTCCAAGAATTAAAGAAGTCTCCAAAAGATTGGATGGTTACTGGATTTTGATCACAAACCAATTCCCCATCTTTAGTCTTTGCAAAAGCTTTTGCAGGTAAATATGGTCATGATCACTTTAGCCAACAAATTTCATTTTCTCTCAATCATCTAATATATAGAAACGCTGATGTCTCCAACAATGCAATCCTGGAGCTGGACACAACCGGAAACCTTGTCCTCATGGACGGAGATGCTACCGCGTGGACATCAAACACCTCCGGCGCTGGTGTTGAAGGCGCAACCCTGGCAGAATCCGGCAACTTCATTCTCTACAACCATGTCAACCGCCCTGTTTGGCAGAGTTTCTCACACCCTTCTGATACTCTCCTCCCAAACCAACCTCTTTCAGTCTCTTTAGAGCTCACAACTTCTAAATCACCCTCACATGGTGGTTATTATGCACTCAAAATGCTTCAACAGCGCACTTCTTTAAGCCTTGCCTTGACTTACAATATGCCAGAAACTTTATACAATTCCTCTCCTGAATCTTACTATAACTATTCATACTGGAATGGACCAGACATATCAAATGTGACTGGGGATGTTGTCGCAGTTTTAGACGAAGCAGGAAGCTTTGGAATTGTATATGGAGAGTCATCTGATGGAGCTGTTTATGTGTACAAAAATGATGGTGATGATGGAGGACTATCAGCAGCATCAAACATATCAAACAGATTATCAGTTCTTCGGAGGCTGACAGTTGAGAGTAATGGGAATTTGCGTTTGTATCGTTGGGATGATGATGTTAATGGGACAAGGCAATGGGTGCCAGAGTGGGCTGCAGTTTCAACACCATGTGAGATTGCTGGAATTTGTGGCAATGGGATTTGTAATTTGGACAGGAGCAAGACTAATGCTTCTTGCTCATGCCTGCCAGGGACTTATAAGGTGAATGGGGAAAGTCAGTGTTCAGAGAATTCATCATTGATACGAAAATGTGATTTACGGAATAATTATCAGCCATCCCAGTTTAGAATTTCAACGGTGCAGCAAACCAATTACTACTTTCCAGAATTTTCAGTCATAGCAAACTACAGTGATGTTGAGAATGTATCAAACTGTGGAGATATCTGTCTACATGATTGTGAATGTGTTGCTTCAGTTTACGGGCTTGATGATGAAAATCCTTACTGTTGGGTTTTGAGGAGCATGGATTTTGGTGGCTATGGGGACCCTGGCTCGACCCTGTTTATGAAGGTTAGGTCTAATGGCTCAATGACACCAGAGGGCAATGCTAGAGGATCCGGGGAGTCTTCAAAGGGGTCTAGTAATCGGCGAGAAAAAGTTTTGGTTATTCCTATTGTTCTCAGCATGACCTTCCTTATAGTCCTCCTCTGTTTGTTGCTATATTACAATGTGCATAGGAAGAGATCCTTGAAGAGAACCCTGGAGGGCTCCATAATCTTGTCTGGTGCTCCACTTAATTTTAGTTACCGCGATTTACAAATTCGTACCTGGAATTTTTCACAGCTTCTTGGAACTGGTAAGTATGGACTATATTAAAAGGGGGCTGGAGGGAGGGGATGAAACAGAGAAAAGTACAGGGGGGGACATAAGTCTAGTTAGACACCTTTGACTTTGAGTACTAATTTTTGTGCAGTCTTGTAATGTTTGTTGTACATAGTAATGATATGCTAATTTTCAGGTGGCTTTGGGAGTGTGTACAAGGGAAGCCTTGCAGATGGCACTTTGGTTGCAGTAAAGAAACTTGAAAGGGTTTTGCCACATGGAGAGAAGGAGTTCATAACTGAAGTGAACACCATTGGCTCCATGCATCATATGAACTTGGTTCGTCTGTGTGGGTACTGCTCCGAGGGCTCACACCGGTAAGCAATAAAAATTGAGCGTATGATAGTCTACTAAACATTCTAAGATACTGCATTTAATTGATCTAACAATTTGACATTAGTTTATAAAAGCTAAACATATTTTCTTGTGCTGGCAGGCTTTTAGTTTATGAGTTCTTGAAAAATAGGTCACTAGACAAATGGATATTCTCCTCAAATTATTCCCGAGACAAGCTGCTGGATTGGCAATCACGCTTCAATATAGCTGTGGGTACTGCACAGGGAATTGCATATTTTCATGAGCAATGCCGAGATCGAATTATACATTGTGACATCAAACCAGAAAATATTCTTCTGGATGAAAATTTCTGTCCTAAAGTTTCTGATTTTGGACTAGCTAAGTTGATGGGAAAAGAGCACTCACAGGTTGTTACCATGGTCAGAGGAACTAGAGGCTATTTGGCTCCAGAATGGGTGAGTAACCGGCCTATAACTGTGAAGGCTGATGTTTATAGTTATGGCATGCTTCTCCTAGAGATCGTTGGTGGTAGAAGGAACCTTGACATGTCATTTGATGCAGAGGACTTTTTTTATCCTGGATGGGCTTTTAAGGTATCCCTAGAAATTTCATATAATTTTTTATAAATAATGTTTTCCTTCAAATATTGTGGACAATTTGGTTTTATCTAATGAATTTCAATTATGCTTGTAGGAGATGACAAGTGGAAATCCCATGAAAGTTGCAGATAGGAGACTAGAAGGAGCTGTGGAAGCAGAAGAACTCATGAGAGCCTTGAAAGTTGCCTTTTGGTGCATTCAAGATGAGATTATCATGAGACCTACAATGGGGGATGTGGTGAGAATGTTGGAAGGATCAGTGGACATCAACATGCCACCAATGCCCCAGACAGTTTTGGAGTTAATTGATGAAGGCCTAGATCATGTATACAGAGCAATGAAGAGAGAGTTCAATCACTTCAGCTCCTTCACCATCAATACCCATCCTTCTTCATCTCAAGCTACATGTAGTTACTCCACAATGTCCCCTAGATAGTCAAACGGATGTGGCTAGAAATCGGGTTATACCCGTTGCGGAATAGAAAATCCTAGAGTTACATAATCTTGTATGTTCCACAAGCTGAATTGATCAAAGTTACAAACCTCATTGGATTCTTTTTACAAAATATTATATTTCATAAAAAGCTAGGAAATAGCATTGACGTATTATAAACCGGATATAGGATACATATTTATATAGTCAAGGGCCATATAAGGATCCTTGTTTCAAGTTGTAAAATTAAATTCTAGACGTGATTCTTGATGGAGGAGCTGTATCCAGTGATATCATCATAATACTTGGACCAGAGCATGACACCTCCATACTTAGCCGAATTTTTTATAGCTGGAAGGATTTGTGAGTTGAGATCAGTTGCAGGAATAAATCCACTGCCAGCAGCTTGAGGTGCAGCAGGTAATCCCAAGAAAATCTTGTGTGCAGGAATGGCTGAAGTCCACTGCTTCCACGAGTCTTCGAGATTGGCCACATTGCCGGAAGTGTACTGGCAGGGAGGATTGTTGTAGAACTGAACCCAAACATTGTCAAAGAGGCCTGTCTTAAGGGCATTTCCAATCCAAGCATCAGGAAAGGGACATTGTGGGGCAGCAGTCAAGTAAACTTTCTTGCCTTTCTTGCTATATCCAGAGAGGTACCTTGCAAGGTCATCCCAATGCTGGTCAGTCCCTCCCTCAATATCAAAGTCAATTCCATCCAAAACAGCAGCTCCCAATGGCCTTGAAGAGGAGTGTCCTCCCAAGAAGTTGTTCCACAGATAAGTAGCAACTTGCCTTGCATCATCAGCAGAGGTTAGAGAGTAGCTGCCAGCACCTCCTCCAATGGAGAGAATGACCTTAATCCCCTTAGCTTGGCATGACTTTATCTGTGGGCTCAACTTGGTACATTCATCCGTTGATGGGTCACAGTGACCGGCGAGGTTGATCACGGGGGTTTGGCCATTTCCAAATGAGGAGAGAAAAGCTATGTTTACAAATTGGTAATTCCCTGAAGCACAAGTTTCTGCTAATGTGCCTTCATTTCCATTTTGACCCCAATATATGGCAATTCCACCAGCTTTAGCCCCCACAGCCAGAACTAGCACTGCCACTAAAGAGAGCAATGCTAGGGACATTGTGGGCTTTGAAGCCATCTCTAAGGTTTAAGTGGTTTGAGAAGTTTTGGCGAGAAATGTTGTTTTGTATGCTAACTGATATGAAAGAGGTGTTCTTATAGAGAGATAGAGAGAGAGAGAGAGAGAGAGAGAGAGAGAGAGAGAGTGATGCGTGGCTTTGAAGTTACGTTGCCCCTTCTTTGTAGTATAGTTATTTTCTCGTCTGTAGGTTGAAGGCACGCTTGAGTTGATATTGAATGTACTGTCTATATGCAGCTGTCCATTTGCCTGCAAATAAAAGGAAACTGATAATACATTGTGGATCGGCTAATGGCTAAAGTCCTAAATAATTATAAAGCTATTCAAACGTGGTTTAATTATGAAATTATTGTATATTTGATTTCCAAATCTAGAAATGGATTGATATAAGCTTATACGCGTATACCTCCAAAACAAAAGTCCCTGCGGATATAGGGAGACGAACGCTGCAAAATTTGTATCTTATATAATTATAAGATCAAGTCTAGAGAGTGACCTTTTTGTAACCTTTGGATCTTGATTGAGGGGTTCTTTTATTCTTAACAGTTCATAGTTTAGATTTATGAACTGTTAGATTTGCAAGTGTGCGTATGCCATGCAAATTCATACAGTAGATGAACTCGTCATTAAATGTGTATTTTTCTTTTTGTCCAAAAATGTGTATTTTTAATAACATTGATGTTTTTTTCATTTTGATTTTGTTGGAATGACATCAATATCTTTATTTATGTATATTTTTTTAGTACAATCGATAGTCTAAACTATAGGGGAGTGGAGTTTCTTACACATACTTACAAAACTAAGATGCTATGAGAGTTCGAACCGCGAATATTTGATCTACAAGTCAAAACCCTTTTCCAATGAACTAGACCGCTTACTGATGTATATTTATATTTAAATCATTGGTGAGATGAGGGCATATTCCACTTAAGCTTTAAATTCATAAAATTGAATCCAATGTAGGCCCAAAAGTTGCCCATTAGTGAGACCAAAATAAAAATTTGGGACCCAATGCTAGGCCCAGTAGTAGGCCAATAATAAAAAGGAAGCCCAATGGTAGGTCAATTAAAAAAAGGAAGCCTAACCGTAGTCCAAGGCTCAATTAAATCAAGGCTCTTGGCCCAACATGTTTGGGCTTCAACAACTGTAATAGTTTCCAACCAAAATAAAAATAAAAATAAAATAATAACAAAGTGGTAAAGGATGGCAAATAAATTAGTTATATTTTAAGCGCCAATATCATTTTTACTTATATTTCTCACTCTACCTTCCACCCGGGAAAGCTAATCGGACTTCCCAGGTCCCTCTGTAAATAAATGTTTTCAAAGGCGATGCGTATAAGTGAGGCGTTTTTAGTAGCACTATGCAAGGCGTAAGTCTTGAAACGTTGAGGCGTAAGCCTTTTGAACATTAATTTATTTTAATAAGAAAAATTTATGAATAATACAATACGATTAAATTGTACAACTAATTCTTATTCAACCATAACAATATTTTAAATATAATCAAATACTAATTGTCATTCAAAGCATAATAATCAATCCCAAAACATAAAATATTTATTCAACATCAAAATAAAAACATAATTCACTCATCCCACTCCTCAACACTAATATCATTCAAACTAGCATCACTGTCATATTGATCAACTGTATCAATATGAAAATGATATTTCCCACTATCAAATATGAATAAGAGAACTAGTATACAAAAAATTGAAAAAAAATTATACAGAACTTCAAATTACAGTTTATTACAGTCAAATTATACAAATATGATGCATGTACGTAAAAAAAAAAAAACTTACTTGCAGTCGAAAGATGAAGAGAATTCTTGAAATTGATGGAGTTATCTGGTAAGGGTCTAAATTCGGGTTTTACATGTACTATACAATATATATATAGTCTATGTGTTAATATATTAATTTAGAGAAAGGAAGAAAAAAAAAAAAAGAAAAGAAAGGTAAGTAGAAAAGCTACAGCGGGTTGCAGTTAGAAAAAAGAAAGAAAGAAAGTTATTAATTCTTGCAATAAGTTTAGGAAAATGCTAGGGAGACCAACTTGGGAGACCAACTTGGGAGACCAACTCTCTAATAGAGCGTGGGACCCATTGCATTGGTGGGCTCCACCTCTATTAGAGAGTTGGTATCCCAAGTTGGTCTCCCAAGTTGGTCTCCCTAGCATGACCCATAAGTTTATTACAATAAAGGTAAGGAAAAAAAACTGAAACAGCGTTCTTTTTTTTCAACACCAAGTGAAACGACGTCGTTTCACTTTAAGATTTTTTTAAAACCACTGCAATCAAAACGACGTCGTTTCATTTTCAATAAACCTAAAAAAAAAGCAGGTCGTCTTCCTCGCGACGCCGTCTTCCTCGCAGACGATTTGCAGAGTCGAAAATTTCTTCCGATTCAGAAGTTTCCAGATATGGTGCGCCTTGCAACGCCTCACTTCGCCTAGCCACGCCTTGCAGCGCCTTCTCACGCCTTCCCAGCGCTAAACGTGCAACTCGCGAAATAGCCGACCGCCTCGGGCGTTTTCCTCCCGCCTCGCTCCGACGCGCGCGAAGGCATGCCTTTGAAAATACTGCTGTAAATCACAAAACCCCTGCGCTTCATCTGCAATTCCACAAGAAGGTACCATTCTTTCTTGCAATTCCTCAAATTTCAATTGCTGTAAACCCTAGATCTCTCTAACCCCTTGTCTTTCTTATTTATGCTGCCAACTTGATGCTATATTTTACTTCAATTATAAATGGTGACTGATTGTTTATTTCTGGGGCAAAATGTGAGATAAAACCATAGTTTTTGCAACTTTAAAAAAAAAAAAATTATTTGTTAAATAAATTAAGCATGTCATATAGCTTGGAATAATCAGAATTTTATCAGTGATAAATAATGAAATGTAATTTCTTTTATGCGTTTTGTTCTCATATGAAGAAGGTGGAAATTTATGTTTGTTGGTCGAGTTCGACAAGATGGAGAATATGCAGTATGCCGAGGAGCTTGTGAGGGAGTTTCTTGTCTTTAGAGGATTCACTAACACTTTGCAAGCTTTTGATTCTGAATTATCTACGGATATTGGTAAAGGTTTTCAAGTGGATAAGATAATGGATTTGATCTTCTCGGTGTATGTACCTAAGTTTCAGGCAGAAAAGTTAGTTGGCCTGTTCAGTTTTTTCAAGCAGTGTCTCTCTTCATCATCCGAGACGGTACTTTTGACTACTCTTTCTAAATTGGAGGTGTCTATTCTACGCTACTATGTTGTTAGTGCCATCCAGTCAGGAAGGAGGGACAAAGTTTTAGAGTTCTTTGGAATGAATGGGAATGATTTGTTGCAAAGGGGTCAGGACTGGGCTGCATGGTTTGGTGGGTTTGTCATTTCATCTTTCTAATTTGGTATAGTGACCTACTTTCTCCTTCATTTACACTTTTTATTGTGTGATGCAGCCATTCCATATGTAAAGAAACCAAACTCTGATCCTGAGTTTCGTATATATTTTTCAAAGGAATGGTATGAGGCCTTGCGTTTATCTGTGAGGAACTTCTTTAGTGAAATCTTCAATGGTACTCATATCCTTCGGAATTTGTTTATATATATGTCGGCATTCACTGCTTATGGTAGGGACTTTGTTGTCACTTGTGACCCAACTGCCTAAATTTATGATATTATCAGAACTTCACAACTAGCGTATAAAAACTTATCTTTGTTTAGATGAACCTTACTCTATTTTATTGTGAATTTATATATTTCAAGTGGAAGCAACTAACCTCCTCTATTGTTGGCTGGTTTTTCGTTGGTTATTCCCCTTTTATGGTACAGTATGACTAAGATTTGAAAAAGAAATGCCCTTAACTAAACCACGCATGCCAGCCCTTTTGAAAATCAATTCGGAGAAGACTACTGTCAACCGTCTAAAAAAAGACATCAAGCAACTTAATCTCAAGTTGTCAGAACTTCAGGCTTTGTTGGAGGAAAAAGATGGTCAGTTATGGCAGTTAAGAAGGTAAATTTTTTTAATTGTTTCACCCCTTCAGAGTTGAGACTATCACGTTTAATGAATTGTATATAATTGGTGCAAGAGTTCATCAGTAGTGAGCCTATGATTTTTTTTTTCCTTCGTAATTCTTTTATTTTTGTGAAACTCAGTAATGCTTCATCATTAGTGGATGCAAGCACTGAAGAAACCAAGAGTTCATCAAGTGTGGTGTATGAGGAAAATCGTCTTATATCTAAAGATTCTCGCGAAACATGCCCTCCTGCTACTTTTCAAATAGGGGAAGCAGAGGTGAATCAAGATTGGATTGTGGCTGGACCTGCTGGAATTCGACCAGAAATTAACATATCCAAATCTGATCCTAACTCAAGTTCTCAATCAAGCCTTCGTGCAGGAGATGGTGGAACTGCTGATAGTATTCAGCTGTTCCAGGATGGCCCATATAATGGTAGATAACAGCTATATCTGACTTCTTTTCCTTGGTGTATTGGGGACAGTGTGGTAACTATTTCTCAGATTATCTGTTGATAACTATTGAATGTCATGTGGCAGAAAATGGCAGGGAAAGCCATGTAGAAGACTTCCCTGAAGTTAAAGTGGACTTTCAGGTAAGTTGCGTCTAAAGCTTGATTAGTTCTTGTTGATGTTACAAACTCATATTTCTATTCTTTGAGCTTCTGCATATTGTAGTTCCCCTTTGTTTTTTTGTCTGAATTTTTCTTTAGCTTCACTAGTTTACATTTAATTGGGGACTCCGTAACTTTTGAATCATCGTGGTTTGTAGGAGACATTTTTGGGCCACACAAGTCCAATCACTCGCTGCAGCTTTTCTGCATCTGGAAACAATATAGCCAGCGCATCTGAAGATGGCACAGTAAGGTATTATTTCATGGTTATAACCTTGGCTGTCAAGTCTACTTAATCCCTTTGCCTTTTATTTTGTATCATGTGTCAGCTGCCTAGGTGACCTGTTGAATGTGGCCCCTCACATATTCACAGATCTGTCTACACCTAGGTGTCGCATTCCTTGGGTTGCCTATGTTATTATGTGTGATGTGTTCATTGTTCAACTCCTTGACTGTTTGCTGGTTCCAGATTTATAATCTGTATTTCTTTGTACATATTTAAATAGGATATGGACATATGACTCATCAACTCCGGCATCTAGAAATGCAACCATTTATTGCGGAGCCAAAATTATGTCACTTGACTGGGAATGTAAATCTGACCGACTGGTATGCAGATTGGATTTTCATAATGAACTCAAATATTGCTTGGCCTTGAAATCATACTCTGATTATTTGAGATTGGAAATATCTACTTTTAAGTGTTTTTTTTTTCTTTTGACAAAAGCTTCTCATAGGCACTGCTGATGGAGGCATTAAAGCATGGAATGTCGATGCGAAGAGAGTTGTCTGCGATCTTAACACGAGTGAAGCATTTCCAAGGTTCTTCCTAATATTACTGGTACTATTGTGTACTCCTTGGTGCTGTTATTTACCTTTGTTCTCCCTGCTACAGTGTCTTGGATATAAAATGCAGCCCTGTAGAGCCAATATTTGTTTCTGCAGCAGCATCCAAGGGGTATGTTCTTTCTGTAATCTTATCATTTTGTTCATATGCCAGACTCTGTGTTTGACCAAAATGTTGCCCCTATTGTAACAATCCTATTCAACTGAAGTGTGGTATGAGCACCATGCTGTGAAATGATTATAATTGGATCATGGAAAGATTCATCTTTTAACTTAAGTACATGCATCTATGTCCTTGTATGTGTGTATTGGGGTATTAAATTTTGATGCATGTCAGAATTAGGAGTTTACTGTCTTTGTAGGCATGGATCAAGTCACCTTGATAGTCTCGGGTTTGCTTCATTAACTGTGTGGAACATGAAGACATGGAAGGCTATGGTATGTGCTATAGCCACTTATGTTTTAATGCCTTCTTCTTTTTGTGAGAAGAAACTTGTATTTTAATGCCTTGAATAACCTTTTGGGTTTCATGAAGACAGTTCTTCCTCTTGGTAAAGATCCACCTGCAATTACATCCCTTAGTTTCAATCACAATGGAAAGATTTTAGCAGCCGCTGCAACTGATGGAATGATTCACATGTTTGGTATCCTCACATATATTTTAGGCTTGGTATAAATTGTAGGAAATTAGGTGGTAAATGATTTTCAGAAGAGCAGAAAACCTCTGTTTTTGACATTTTTGCATTGCCCGAGTGTTATTTATTTTTCCAAGACGGTTAAATCACCCTCAACAAGGGCATTTAACTGTATGGTCAAGCCCATGTCTTCGTAGAATCATATATGGCTTGCCCCTTTCTATAGCTGAGGTTTCCTGCAGATGTACATGCTGATAGATATATGAACACCTTAACAAGCCAAAGATATGTCTGCCGGTCTACAAATAACTGGGTGGCCAGCACACGACTCTGCTATAAGCTCCATTCTTTTTGGGCCTGATGAGACTAGTATTTTCAGTTTGGGAGTAGATGGAAAGGCAAGTGCTTTACGTTCATTTTCCCATGAAGTTTAACTATTGCATTTTGAAATGTTGTCCCCATCATTATTTGAACTGTAGATGGCCTTATAGTTTTGTTATCTTAAAAGTATTTACTTAAAAGAACTGGTTTTGTGGTGTCAGGTTCTTGAATGGAGCTTGCAAAACCAAGGTCAAATCCTTTGGTCAAGAAATTGTAGCAGGTACGTTCTTTGGCATATGGAAATTGGTTGCACAGCAGTCTTATCAAACAAAAATACTTGGGCATACACCTGATTAACTAACATTACTCTCTTCCATACTGTAGATTCTGTGACCCTGAGAGCTCAAAAAATTGCAGACATGAAATGGCTTTAGATGCTAATGGGAGGAGACTATTGGTAACCTCTGGTTCAGTAAGAGCACCTATATATCAGGTTGTTCTCTCTTCTTCATATGCGTGTGTTGTGTGTCTTCGTCATGTACATTGTACAGTGCTACTCGATTAGGGTCAACTTGCTAAGCATATTGAATCTAGCCATCCAAAGATGGGTCGCACTTGGATTATTGACTTGGACACCAAACTAAACATTTTGGTGGTCTTGGATTTCCCTGATTGCCATGCTTTGTAAGATGTAGGTGATGCTTCTGTTTTAACACAAAGTTTTGTTTCATAAATTTGGCTCAGGTTCGGGGTCATGCTATTGGGTTGAGAACTCTCCCACACAGTGCTGCAATAACTACTGTGGATTGGCACCCAACTTTGCCTCTATTCGTAACAGGATCAGCTGATAACTCTGTCCGAGTCACATCTATGTCATAAAGGTTTCTGATTTGATCTCTTTGTTCTTGGTGTGCTTGAGGTTGAACGAAGTTCACTCCGGGTTTGTTTGAACAGGTTTCACTCCGGCTTTCATCTGAGCAGGCTGTCTTGTATTCTTATGTAGGTGTAAATCATTGAACAATTTGTTTTATAGAGCATAGCCATTCTTTGAAAGTTCGGGCATGTCCGTGTTGTGTGGCGTTATCTATCTGCTTCATGCTACACATAAAAATAAAAGATGAAAGTTTTGGGCTCGTTTCGATACTAAGATTTGAATTTGATATCTATGGATTATAAATATGTGCATTTCAAATTTATAAATTTGAAATCAACATGTTTGGTTTACATATTTTATAGCAAGAATTTCAGTCAAGGATTTCAAATGTTTGAAGAATCGCTTGGCAGTAGGTGGGCGGCATGCAGGGAATTGGGGCATAGGCGGGCGCCTAGGTGTTTCATTTTTTTTATAATTATTTTGTATTATAAATTTATACCAAAATTATGCAAAATAAAAGGATTTATAAAAGAAAACTTTGACATTTTTTAACCTCTATATTATCTGATTTTTACTTTTGTATTTTCTATAAACTTGATATTAAAAAAAAAATCTGCAAAAAAAAGTATAGACCCATTTTGCTATGTTTAAAAAAAGGCCCATTTTAATTCTATGTTTAAGCCCATTTTACAAAACCCTAGCTATATTGAAAATTAGGTTAGATATTTTCTCCTTCACAGCGCCCTTCTCCTTCCCAGAAGCGTGTCGCCGCCTCATGCGCACTTCAACCGCCCCTCGTCCGCACCTCAGCGGCAAAACGCCCAGGCAGGTACGCGTCGCTGCTTTTTTCCAGCGCCTCTTTCAGCCCAGGCGCCCAGACCCGCCTAGCCCCGCCTAGCCCCCCCTAGCGCCGCCTAGCCCCCCCTAGCGCCGCCTAGCCCGCCTAGCGCCGCCTAGCCCGCCTAGCCCCGCCTAGCCTGCGCTAGCCCGCCTAGGGCGATTAGCGAAAATTTTCGTTTGATGGGATCAGCCCAGTTTCTGAGAGTTGTCAATCTTAGCATATGTATGATAGCCAGCCGAAGCAGAAAAGAGCAGTCCATTATACAAAATCCTTAAGACAAACAAGCGTCATAGTTTATGACATTTAATATTACATCATGGTTGAAATAAATGAGGCTCACACGTTGGCCCTCAAACTTCAACTTCTGGAGAAAAGGTTGTGCCTTACGCCAGCAGCTTCTGAGGAGTAAAATCATGTTAAAACAAAAAATGAGTTTCAAAGGAGGAACCCCTGTATTATCAAGGAAGATCAGATATGATAATCATCTCATATTGCTAATTTGAATTTCTACACTGCATATCGAAAGAACCCACAAACACATAACACTAAAATAAAAGAAATAGCTTAACCATTTATCTTTGAAGTCTCCTCTGCAACTTTGCCTTGTGCATGGCTGTTGTCACATAATCCGATCTTTTATATTATCCAAGTAACGGAAATAGGCGTATCTCCAAGAACTCTTAAGCAGTAAAGTACCAAAGACTCCCCAGAATCCTATGATCAATCCAAGCACCATGCTGACATAAAATCCGAAGCTTATGAGACCATCATCTTCTTGTTTGGTCTTATCACCTCCATCTCCATTGGGGACTGCAGGATCTTGAGTTGCTTCATCCCCTGGGCATTCTGGCGTGAGTGGAGGCCCGCAAAGTCCAAGATTTCCCATAAACGCAGAAGCATTAAAAGTTTGAAGTTGGGTGCTTAGTGGAATTCTTCCTGATAAGTTGTTGTGTGACAAGTCCAAGACACTAAGATAATGTAAGCTTGAAAAACTTGGAGGGATTCTACCAGATATCTGGTTTCTTGACAAATCAAGAGATTCTAACATCTCCAACTGACCAAAGTTGCTGGGAAGCACCCCGGTAAAACTGTTTCCTGATAGGTTCAGAGAAATCAACTTCAGCAAACTTGTTATACTTTGTGGAATGTCCCCATTTAAGTTATTGTTTGAGATGTCGATGCTTCTCAAATGCTTAAGATTTTCTCCAAATTCAATCTCTATCCCTTTCCACACCAGTTGTACAAAGCCAAGAATCCAATTGTCCTCCACCTTCGGAGACACAGAAGACAAAGCTGTTATATTAGGGAGGCAATGTGGCAAGGCTCCAGATATATTATTCTGAGAGAGGTCTAAAACATGAAGAGCGGGAAGACTACATAGACTCAAGGGTATGCTTCCATAGAACTCATTAGACCGTAAGCGTAGAACCAGCAAGTTTGTTAGGCTGGGGCCTATCCATGCTGGTATGTTTCCAGATAATTTATTGGCTCCAAGGTCAACAACTCTTAACTCTGTACAGTTCTTTAAAGAAGGAGGCAGTTCTCCTGAAAGATTGTTATCATGCAAGCGTAACAACACAACATACGTTAACTGCCCTAATGAGCTCGGTACTTTTCCGGAGAAATTATTCTTTGCCAAATTCAGTGAGTGTAATGCTTGATATTGCATCCAACAATCAGGAAGCTCCCCTGACAGTAGGTTCTCAGAAAGGTCGAGATTATACAATTCTGGAGCTTGTGTTGCACATAAGGAAGATAGGGATCCTGAAAACATGTTTTTGGAGAGAAAAACATTGCTTATGTTTGAAGGAAATGGTGGGAGTGGACCAGAAAACTGATTAGATGTCAAGTCAATTGTGAAAAAGGTGCAGTTCTTTGATGATAGATTAGGAAACTTCCCATGGATTTGGTTCATAGAGAGATTTAAGTCAAGTAAGTTGGAAGATAGATCCCAAAACTCATTAGGTACTGAACCTGAGATCCCAGCATTAGACATACCAAGAGCAGTAAGTTTTCTCTGTGTCTGAATCCATTTGGGAAAGTCAGGGCCTACATTGCAAGAACTCATGTCTAATATGTGAAGTTGAAAAGGTGGGTTCCAATACGGACTCAAGTTGAAAGACAAAGGATTGTAAGAAACATCCAAAAACTGTAAACGAGAGAGGTTCAAGAAGTGGACTTCTGTTAAGACACCATTCAAAGAATTCACAGAAATATCCAAAAATTCAAGGCTAGAAAGTTGCCCAATACTCTCAGGTAGTGAGCCGGTTAGTTGATTTCTGGAAAGAAATAGTTGTCTTAATGATGAAAGACCTGTAAAATCTGGTAATGGCCCGCTGAACTGGTTTAAAACTAGGCTCAAGGATCTTAGTTGGTAAAGTTCCTGAAAACTTTTCGGGAGAGGCCCGCTCATATTGGTACCATCGATGTATAGTTCTTTCAAGGATGAAAATCGTGTAAGATTATCAGGAAATGGCCCCCAAAACGGGTTGCCACTTAATTTTAAGGACTCAAGGGTATCCTGGGCACAAGACAAGTTTTCGATAGAGTCTTGAAGTTTATCAGAAAGTTTGTTTTCCCATAAGTTCAATGATTCTAATCTGCATAGGTTTCGAAAGGATTTTGGTATCCCACCCTCAAGTTGGTTATAAGACAGATCAAGAGATGTTAGAGAAACCATGTTTGAGAAAACATCTGGGATGAGACCTTGTAACCGGTCTCCCATCAATCCAATGTGTACAAGGCTGGTGCTGATATCGGCCATCCAATACAAAATGGAAGAATTAAGAAAATTATCAGAGAGTTCAAGGACTTCAAGAGAGGTTGAAGAATTGACGAAAGAAAGCGATCTCAGGTCGACATTAGGAAGACTACATGAAGATAACTGCAGCTCAACCAGTGAAGGGAGCTTGCTTATAGAGTGAGGCCAATTTACAACCTTAGAGAAGTTAAGACTTGACATGTTCAGGTATCTCAAAGAGGAAAGATGAGATAACCACTCAAGATTTTCAAAAGTAACGAAGTTATGTGCAAGATCAAGAGTATACAAATGAGAGAGATTTCCCAGTTGGGGAGGAACAGGTCCGCTAAGACTAGCACCTGCAAGTTTGAGTTGTTTCAGCTGACTCAAAGAGCCAATGAAGTCGGGAATCTTTCCCTCAAAATTATTGAAACTCAGGTCCAAGTAATTTAGATATCGCAATTCAAGCAGAGAAGGAGCAATCACACCACTTAAAGGAGTTTCAAGATTGTAAATATCAGAAGAATTATAGTAGAGATCCAGCATGGTTACATGACCTGTTTGGTTGCTGCATGCAATTCCTCTCCACTGGCAACAATCTTTTTTGCTTTCCCAAGATCCAAGAACATTGGAGTTATCCACTAGGCCTTGTTTGAACTGAAGCAGAGCATTTTTCTCTGTCTCTAGGCACCTAATGTTGGAGCTGATCCCAGCACTTACACAACATATAGCAGAGGTTGTTAGGAGCACAAATAAGACAGCAAATGTGGAGCTTATAGTACCACTTGTGATTGTGAACAACATGGTTATGAATCTTAGGAGCAGGTAGGTAGGGTGGGGAGATGATGTGCAAATTGTATGTCAATTTAGGAGAGTGTTTTAAGGAGATATGATTTGTTGTCGTTATCTGGACGGTGACTACACAAATATTACAATATTTTGATAGCTTGAGCAGAGCGATGATGACCAGGAAAAAACGTACCATGGAATTTGTTGAAAATTGAAACAACGCGGCGATGGTGATGTTTAGAATCGGATAATATTTAGAAGGGACGACTTTTGACTTCAGCATTTTGAAAAATTATTGTAATATTAATCAACAATATGGGGGCATGAAGATATTAATCAACAATATGAAAATAATTTGACGCAAGAAATTGAGGCCGGGGGTTCCTTGCGAAAGGGGTGATTATAATTTATAGATAGTGATGTGCACAACAATACAATTTTATTAAGAGGTAGGTACATACACATATAGATTAGGTCAATTGATCAAGGCCGTGAGTCCATCCTCATCCAGAAACGAATGCTAGAATTCCCCTTATTTGATGTGCAAGTTGCCATTCATCCATCCAAGAGATTGTCAGATAATTTTGTGATCCGGTTTACAAGTGTAACTTTTGGTTTTGAATTCTTCAGTCCGGATGATCCAAATGATCGGTTTCAACCCATGGGCATGCACGTTGGTAATGTTAAACTACAGAAACAAGACAATTTTCATCCGTGGACAGTGGTCCAACCTGTACAATCTTTTTCCCCGTGTCCATATACTGACGAGTCCCTTTACACAATCTACACTACACTCAAACATCAATAATCTTAAAAGCAAAATCTGATTGCAGTTTCAAGAAAAATGGATGACTTCCTTCGCAACTCTGGATAATAACACGTCACGATATCATCAGCACGATGGTAGAGAGAGAGAGATGCACTCAGTCATCTTCATCTTCAAGTGCCATCCTCAACTTCCTTCTGCTTACGCCACTCTCTGTGAATGCACCATGAGCCATTTCATCCCCTGAATCCGCCAAGTCATTGTCCATTTGCTCATGTTGCAAATCCTCCAAATTTTTCACAGGTCCAGCATCTAATGGATTGCCAGTGCCAGTGCCGGTGCCGGCGCCTCTAACTGCAGCTTCTGCCGTGCCATTCGGACTAAGATGCTTGAAGGCAGAGCCTTCGTCAACTCCATCTTCCAAAGCATTACTGCTTGATGTTCCCTGAATTGAGATGGCTGCAGAGTTTTGATCCATGGGCTTGGAAAGGGGTCTCCTGGTTTTCCTATATCCAAAAGACAAATGAATTAGAATTAGAAGAAATAGTTACCTTACACAATCAGAATCCTATGACTTCATCATTCTTATACTTTTTTAGAGAGAGAGAGAGAGAGAGAGAGAGAGAGAGAGAGAGAGAGAGAAAGATTTACTTGAGAGCAGAGCTTAGGATTTCATCATCAGAATCATCTTCCGACACTTTTCGTCCAGTAGTCTGCTCTAGTAATTCTTCACTGAATCTGCTATGATCCTTTTTGCCCCTGGAAGTTCAAAAATTATTGTCATACTAATATCTACAGATCATGCATGTTGTATTTACACATGGAGCCAACATAAATTTACAAGAGAAAGAAGCTTCTAGTGTATCCAAAGTCCAAAGTAAATGTCTACGAGGCAATTGACTTTGAGTTGTTGGCATGAGAAATATTCCTATAATTTAATTAGGAGTATGAACACAGACCATAATAGGATTATGGAGTTTCACAACATTATATTGGAAGGTTTAACCAAAAGGAATATGGAGTTTTACATATGCGGTGCAAGTGCCCACACATTATGGAAACTAAGCAAGTAGAGAACTAGTGGTGAAATAAATTTAATAACAAAACAAAAAGGATGTATGACCTTTTCATTAATGATAACAGCGTCTCATCATCAGAGTCATGCTCTTTGTTTGTATTAGAGTCATTAAGATCCTCATCTCTCAGCATGCCGGCTGCAGACCTCTTCTTCCGAGGAATATGTAAACCAAGCTGCTTAAGCTTACGAGAAACTTGAGAAGCTGTGAATTTACCATCACCGTCCATTGCATTTGCAATCATGTGGCTGCACCTTTTATGGTCTTTAAATCTGGGTATGACAAAGACAAAATTTTTTTCTTTAAAACTAAAGAATAGTAACCTCCAGCATCTATCAAGTGAAAAGAGATCAAATCTTATATTACTACCAAGTAACCAAGTAGTACTTACTGCTCATATAGAGATCTAATGTTAGTTTCCTGATCTTCACTGAAGGCACGGACTCTTTTTCTTGTGTGCCTATAAAACAATCAAGTTGAAACTAATAAACAGCTGGAGCAGCGAAGCAACATATAACATCAAGCATTAAGACTTGTCACAGAATCAAAGAGAAGAGTGGACCAAAATTACAGACTAAAGGCCACACAGCAGCCATTTATCTAAGCCAAACTGTTGCGAGTTCACAGCTGCTTCTCAAAAACAAATGTGGGAGGAGGTTGGGGAAGCAAAAGAATGAGTACGTAATCTATCAAATTTTTTTCTTGGTAAATGTGTAATCTTCAAATTTACAATTAATAAACAGTGACCAACTGCAACGAAAGACAGCAGCCATCCAAGATCTATCCCAAAGTGCAAAAACAAAACCAATGGACATAAATTATAGGCTACAAGTGAATGAAATCAGCAGCTATTTGATTAGATTCTGCGTTGCAAGTTCACAACCCCTGCTACTCGAAAAACAAGGTTTTAGGTGGGGGAAGAGGGGAAATCAAAAAAAGAGTACGTGCTCTATGATATTTAAATCAAATGAATATTTACTTTGAATACAAATGCCTAGAAAAACTTAAAAAAAAATACAGAAAAATAAACAAAAAGTATACAAAATGTAATACTAAGAAATTAATATTCATCTACAAATACTTACAGCGGCTGACTGTTTGATTCACAATGAGTATTAACTGCTTTTACGACTCTTCCATCTCCATCAATTTGACTAGGCCCAGTGGAAACAGATTCTTGAGCATGGCGCAGTCTTTTCCTTCGGACAACTTTCAGTCCAAGCTGTTTAAGCTTGTTGGAAATTTGAGCTGGCGAAACTCTACCATCAGGATCAAGAGCTTTCGCAATAAGATGACTACAGTTCTGGTCATCCTTGAATCTAAATTGGCCACATTTGTCAGGAAAGATTTAAGTAAGCTGGATGAAAAAAGTAGGCCTACACTGCTATACAGGCACAACTCAAATTATGTGTAAAACAGTCATCACGGCAATTGCACTTTTGTATCTTTCAGCTGATATTAGATATACCAATGTCAAGTTAAAAGCTCAAAAAAGAAAAGGGAGAAATAAAAAAAAACTTAGATCATGGGACCATACTTCTCATACAGATCCTTAATTTTCATCTCCAGTTCAGCCCCAATAACAAGTCGCTTGTTTTTTCTAGAAACCTTTTCAGTTTCATTCTCTATTGCCTGGCCACCACTGCAACAGCCAAATGCATCAAGGTTTCAATAAGATGATAACTGAAAGACAATGTTAATCAAGTTGTAAGTATGAAGGACGTACTTGTCATAATTTTCTTGCCCATTGATCTCATTATCTGAAATAGATGCAGTACCTCCCTTCACTTTGCCAAAATTTTCTCCACTACTGCACAAAAAGAAGGCATATTTAGCTCCTCTTGCAGTATCCGTATTCAGTTAGAAAAGTCCTTACTCTGGCCTTTTTGTTTTTTGGCAACATGGTAAACCAGTGGAAATGAATAAAATAAACTTCACAATTCTCGAGAGCAAGGCCAGACAACCAAAGGATGGTCTTAGATTCTACAATAACTTAACTGATAACATCACAAAATAATTTAATGAAGACAATGTGAATATTCCGGCTTCAGAAACATGTCTTACTTCTCATGTCCAAGCTCATGAGAGAGCACAACATCGGCTTCGTCTTCACCAAGTGCATCAGCTATGCTTCTACTTGTCCATCCCTTGTCCAGTGACTGACCAATTTCTTCATCCCCTAAACTGTTTGCCCAGTTTCTACTTTCTTTCTTCAAATGGCCAAGCTCATGCAATAAATACTCAGCATTAATGTAATGGCATTCTTTGCGAGTCTTCCAGAAGAGAATTTCCACAAAAAGTAGGGGTTGATTTTTCATCTTTTTGAGCATTTTCCTGACCAAATTTGTCAAAAATTCAACAATGGTTTCATATGCCTTGCATGGAGATGACTTCTGCTCAACTAGGATGTCATAGAATGTAGTGAGAAGTGATAACTGCAAAAAAAAAAATTGCATGGAAACGTTAGATGAGAAATGAACTGTAAATGGCTGCATAAATTATCTAAAGATGTATGAAGTTTAACCTGATACAGCATTGGGGAGAGCTCGAGGTCATCACTGATCCTTCGCAGCATGCATACTATGTAGTGATTTGAACTGGTCAAATTACTCTTATAAAACTTAAGCAACCAACACAGTTTCTGGATGATGTTGTTGTTTGAAAAAGCAGAAATCAAATTTGACACCTTAAAATCAACTTCATCAGTTGCAGCTACCTGCTCATCAGCAGAAGAATCACCGGTGCTATAACAAGGATCACCATTGGCATCATCAGAAGTTTTGCAATCTATACGTGCCAGACTGTCTTGGAGGTTTTCTGTCTCCAAAAACGATATTTTGCATTCATCAGGCTGAGCAGGGATATTGATGTCTTCTTTCCCATTGGAACTTGTGGTTAGGCTTCTGTTCTCTGTCACACTCACATCTGTTGAATGTTCACCATTGGAGATGCCGATCTCTTTCTGAGTGGTAGCATGTTCTCCTACGAGTTTATTTTCTGTTTCCGTCTCACTCGGTATTCTTTTCTTCCTCGCCTTCCTTGATTTTTTAGAAACCTTAATCATGAAAGAAAAATGGTTTTAGTACAAATACAATAAAATATTCCCCATCCAAAATTACGAATGCATTATACCCTCAAAGTTCCACATGCTTGAAGGTTTTCCATTAGTCGTAAAACTTTATAAACCATCTCGACCAGATCTGCAAGATCACTGATAAGGAAAACATGTGAATAGGACAAAGATTAGAGGCATTCAATCAAGAGAAAAAATGTTAATCAGTTTTAGAATAACTTCCCTTCAATCAAAGACAAATGGATCCTAAATATCATTTTCCAGGGATGTATTTTACTAATAGTATCTTAATATTAAGGACAAGTGTTGCTAAATGATCAGTCAAATTCATACCCTGCAGAATTGAATCATCTCCTTTTCTTAAAGATTGCATTACTAAATCTTTTTGCCCAACAAAAAAATACAGCATTCCTCTAATTCTCTCTCATATTGGATTACACAGCTAACGGAGAGAACCTCTCCACAGGATTTGAAAGGTGAGAAATTATACTGGAAAATTTAATATATAAAAAAAACGTATTAATTGATATGAAAAGGAAAAAACCTTCTGGGTTGTTTGTGAGTATCAAATGATTTGAGCAAATTTATCAGGAAATGAGTCATCCCCTCATCAGTCTGGTCATAAAATAACTTGTACAGAAGTATGCGGGCTGTTTGAGGCTCCTTGGAGTTCCCTGGCAATAACTTAAGCACCAAATCTAGCATTCGAATCTGGAAGGAAGAGAAGTTGGTTGAGAAGCATGTTACGAGGGCATAATTATTAATACAGTTCTTATTCCAACTTCAAATTTAATATGCACTAAAAAACATCAGTAATGAAATAGTGAATCACCATAATTTTCAAAAGAGAACCAGCTGCAGATAGAAACTTGTAGTCATGTGTTTCCTTCAAGCCATCAAATGCATAACGCCACTTTGAAATGACTAGTTGGAACATTGAGTCATTCATTGATGCTGCGATGGGTCCACATACATCACCTCTGAAGAATGTGATATCAGCATCTTTATGGGTGGGAGCTTCAGTTGTGTCTGCTTCTGCACCGATGCTTGGCTGTTAAGGCATAGAAGATACAGATCAAACAATTATAATTCTCCAGACAAGAAATGTGACTTGGGAATATCCTCAAGAAATGTGAAACGACCCAGAAGAAAACCACTATGAAACATGGACCCATTCTATCAGAAGTACAAAAACTAAACCCTTTTAGTTTGGGGGAAAGATCATTTCTGCACTGGTTGAGATGTGTGTTGGGATGGATTGAGATGAGGGAATAATGGTCTTTCTCCATGCAAAGAGGTTAGTTTACTAATTGAAAAATGAGTCATTTAACAGTTTTCATTTTGCAAACAGTAATTACCATGCCTATTTGTGAAACAACTAACATAATAATCTAAGATTAGCTTGTCTCACCTTAGAAATTGAAGACTTGTGATATTGGAAAGAAGTAACAAACTGAGCAACCTGAAAGAAGATAATGACATCACTGTTCTGAATTGCGTGGTGGTCCTTTTCAGTATCCATGCGAATTGACTGCATCAAAACTGATACACATGCAAACTTTGTAATTATGCAATAACACCAAGTAAACAAACATAAAACAGAAACTAAAAAGAAGAGACATACCATTGTAACCCCCTGATAAAAACTGGTTTACGAAATCATGAAGCAATTCTAAAATCTTATCCTTCGTCGAAGGCAATGTCCCATGATCCCAAGCAATCTTTTTTATTGGACCTCGACGACTATGTGGTTTAAGCAAGGTATTACATGAGGCAGAAGTAGGTTTTCCCTTCAAGACTGCCTTAGAACCATCCTGCCAAGAAAAGTTCATTGCTATTAGAGAATGATCTACTAAAAACCTCGCTAGCATCATTCCATTGTGAAACTCCCTACCAAAGTAAGCTGGGTAAAAGTTCCGCTAAAATGTGAATGACGACCCACGTTGCATAGTCTAGAAAGTCTTTTTTTCTCTTCTTCTTCTTCCTCCATTATAGACTTGAGACTATTTAGAGAACCTGCGGTGTCTCCTCCATCCACCTAATAATTACAAGTTATTACTGGACTGTTAGAAAACTATAACTAAATGTAAGCTCACATCATCGGACAAATAATTCAAATCTAATAAGTTAAGAATATAAAGCAAGAAAAGGAAAGTATTTTTTATTGATCCGATTTGAACTTGTTGCACTATTGTTATTAAAAATAAATAAAAAAATTCGTATGGTGGCTCTACCTATGTCTCAAATCAAAGATTCTTATCTGAGGCTCATCCTTATTTACATTTCTTGCTAGCTTTGAACAAACGACATTTCTATAAGAAAGAATTCAAAAAGAGATGAAGAGAAACCAACCTTAGGACCTTTTGAACATGTGTTTGCAATCAACTCTGGCTCTTGACCCATAAATATGTAATGAAAAATCTCCAATAAAAGCAAGTTATCTTGACAGAGATAGCTACGGGAATCCCCAATATGCTGGGTTATGACCAAAACTAAGTCCATCACATTCTCATGAAACAAAAGTTCCAGAAATCTATCTCTGAGTGATACAAATTGACTGGCAGTTCCCCCAGCCTTCTGCTGTAGTGAAATTTCTTGAACAGCTAAAATGTTTCGGAATAATGTAAGTACCAGCTGCACCAATTTCCAGTCATCCTCCGTGAACACATCACTGTGTAGGATAGGATTAGTCATCAAACCAATTATGAGAAATCTAGAAACTACATGAAGATATAGTGAGTAAACAAAATAATGATTATTGAGCACCAGAAAAGAACCTATGAACAAAAAATAAATTATGACCCATCAAAATTCAGAAAACCAACATGAATTTAGTGAATCAGCTAGGTACTCAGGTAATCTTATAGGTAAAGAGATAGCTGGGACAAGTACTTTGCTGCAAAGACTTCAACTCCCATAGAAGATGAAGTATGTGTAATTTTCAAACAACCGAAGAGGCAGAAGATGAAGTATACTTAAAAAATTTACCCTCACCTTTCCAAATTTTCTAGTGGGCTTTCCAGAAGTGATACTATAACTGCAATAATGTCACTGGACGTAATTGAAGACTTCAACTTCCATAGAAACTCTATCTGTTGTAAAATGTCATTTGACGAAGGCTCAATTGGCATAGTTAGGAACACAAGAACCTTCACTGAAAATTCCAAACAATGAATAATTGAAGTCATCACTTTGCAGTAATTTTTCATAAACATGTAACGAAAATATAAAATGAACTTACCTGCATTTAAAACCAAGTTGGTGTCATCTTGGCAGTGTTCAATAATGGGTACCAAATCCTGATCCACAATCTTCCATTTACAGACTTGTTTAAAAACATCCCGATTCTGTGGGTCATCACGCCTCAAAAACCTTAGCAAATCTTTCAAATTATCTGTCAATGAAAAAAGAAAACCAAAATTTCAACCCCACACTTAATTGAAGAAAATAACATCCCACTCCATATTTTGTTTTCATCCGCTCAATCGAGCCCATATGATTTCCTCGTGTATTTGAGCTAAAGCTAATGGCTTAAATGAAATCTAATTTAAAATTGCTAGAAACCAAATGAAATCTCAATCGAGCCCATATGATTTCCTTATGTTTCATTATCCTTCCATTTCCGAAATGTTCTTGGCAGTCAAACGGAGATTTCTCGAAGGCATAGGTAACGTACCTAAGCAGTACTTGCTCTTTGAGTAACCGATCCGGTTGCCATTGTCATCCTCTTCTGCAATTCCAAGATCAGAGCATATCGCCGATAAGCCTTGCAAGTCCATCTTCTGCCGAACTTTATTGTTTTCGAATTAGGTTTCAATAGTTTAGGATTTCTGGAGAGGGTGGCGAATAAAAGGATTTAGCGCGAGAGCGATCGGATCTCAGTGAAAGGGTTTATTGTGATGGCTCTGCTGGCGCGAATTTTGATGTGAATTTCCCGCGCTCATCAATCGCTCTGGTGGGCTTTTTTAGCTGAGGTGGCAATTTAGTTGTACAGGTGTCAGTTTGTTAGTGGAGCTGATCTGTTATCTTCGTTGCACAAAAACTTCACCGAAATAGGTCTATATCCCGATAACAAAATAAATTCAGTGCATAAATCAAATTTGCTATGCATTATGGCTAATTGAAATATTGATTCAAACTTAACTTAAAAAAAATTATATTGTCAAAAAAAATAAAAATAAATGTTGGGTTTAGGACCATTTTTGTATTGGGGAAAAATATAATCATCATTTTTATTTGTAGAAAGTATAACATAATGTAATAAATATATACGTTTAGTGAATTAGTAACATCAAGTAAAGCTAATCAGCCAACATGATGAAAAATATTAAAGTTTAGGATTTATTTGCAAACCAACCCAATATGCCCACTCTTTCCAGAGGCCCAAACATGAGTAATGAGACCAACGAGTCTCGTGACCCACCCGTTCACTTTTGAGAAAGCTCTCCGCTTCGATAGAAGTTGAACAACTTTTACTCAGCAGCGCTACGTTTCGTTTCTTCGATACAACCAAAGCCCTCCTTAACTCTCTTCTTTCTGTCCCCTCAAAACCTCCGCCTAATTTAGCGGCGACTTCTACAACCTCCCCCCGCATTCGTTTAAATCCTCGGAACTCACTACAGCCTCCTCCAAAACTTCGCATTTCCAAACCTCTACCATTCTCTGCAACAACAATGGCTCAAGTGGTGGCTATGCGGGCGATTCAGAGTTCGATCCTTTGTCCTAGCTCTGGATCGGTACAGGGCCGGACAGAGAAGCTGAAGCCTCCGAGCTTCGCTTCCAAAGTTCTGGCTCGCGAGGAAAAGAAGAAGAGCTGGAAAGCGTTTGGCAATAAGAGGTTTGAAGTCACTGCAAAGCGACCCCTACAGACCGAGGTCGTCCCCGTCTCACCTGAAGACACACCCAAGGTTCGTGCTACTCAATCTTCTTCCTTTTTTGCTTTTTGTGCTTGATGTGTTTGGTTGCCGAGAAGTTGTAGGAAATCAGAAGAAAAAGTTACATTTTTGTTTTTGAATTGATAGTAGATAGGCTGATAATTGATTGCTAGATATTTAGCTTGTTTAAGTAGAGCGAGGCTGCTTTTGTTGAAATTGTGGATACAAGTTAGAATCTATGCTTACTGTAGTTTCTTTGGTGTTGCTGATCAGATAGAGGATCAATTTCAGAAGTTCCGGGCAATTCAACAACATGATGACACATCGGTGGGTATGTGGTCAAAGCCAGTAGTCAAACGTAAGACAAAGATTGTTTGCACAATTGGTCCTTCCACAAACACACGTGAAATGATCTGGAAGTTGGCGGAGGCTGGAATGAATGTTGCCCGGCTTAATATGTCCCACGGAGATCATGCTTCTCATCAGAAAGTTATTGACTTGGTTAAAGAATATAATGAGCAATCTAAAGACAATGTCATTGCAATCATGCTTGATACCAAGGTAAGGTTTCCCTTATTGTTTGTTCTTATTCCTTCCGTATCAAGTCATAACATTGCATTGCGTAAGTCAGTAAATTTTCCCCCCAATTCAGGTTTGATTTGACATATGATGTGTTACTATTTGGATTATATCGGAGTCATTCTATTGATGATGTGTTCTTCTGTGTCAGGGTCCTGAGGTTAGGAGTGGTGACCTGCCACAGCCAATCAACTTGGAAAGTGGCCAAGAATTTACTTTTACAATTCGTAGAGGGGTTGGCACAGCGGGTTGTGTTAGTGTGAACTATGATGATTTTGTTAATGATGTAGAACCAGGAGACATGCTTCTGGTTGATGGTATGCTGAAGTTTTACTTCTTTTTTTTGGGTTAACCACTGAAGTTATGTTTATATTTTTATGCACACTGACTCTTGATTTGTGCTGTAGGTGGTATGATGTCATTTCTGGTGAAGTCCAAGACAGAAGAATCAGTGAAATGTGAAGTTGTTGATGGAGGAGAGCTTAAGTCTCGTCGACATTTGAATGTGCGAGGGAAAAGTGCAACATTGCCTTCCATCACTGGTTAGGTTCCTAATTTATTGATTATATCCATTAATAGTTTATTCATATGTTCTTTTAAATGTCTTTATTGCCTGTTTTGCTAATGAATATAGTTGTCTAACTTATTTGTTGCAGAGAAAGACTGGGAAGATATTAAATTTGGAGTGGATAATAAAGTTGACTTCTATGCTGTTTCATTTGTCAAAGATGCACAAGTTGTTCATGAATTGAAGAATTATCTGCAAAGTAAGATTCAAAATATTGTTATCTTTATCCACAAAATATATTTGATTACCACGTTTTTGCTTAATGCTTACAAATAATTGTATTTCCATTTGATATTGCAGGCTCTGGCGCTGATATACACGTTATTGTAAAGATAGAAAGTGCTGACTCTATCCCAAATTTGCACTCCATTATCACAGCATCCGATGGGGTAATCTCCTGAATCAATGAATGGAAGCTTTTTCCCTGAATATTTGCATGTTAAAAACACTTTTTGTATATCATAATTTAATGTATGATAATTTTTACCTTTAATACACATTTTTTAATATAAAATGCAACTACTATATGGAAATCATGTAAATACCATCCTTTTCTTTTAATATATACATAAAACTTTCTAACCCTTGCCTGATAATACTCACACATGATTATCTTCTTTTAGGCTATGGTTGCAAGAGGAGATCTTGGTGCAGAGCTCCCTATTGAAGAGGTTCCACTTCTGCAGGTTGTTAAAGACAAACATATCACAATTGAAATTTCAATCCAGTTAACATGATTGTAACATTAAGTTGAGTTAATCTATTACATTCTGAACCCCCTGATTTATATTTCAAAATGTAGGAAGAGATAATCAGGATCTGCCGTAGCATGGGGAAAGCTGTTATTGTGGCAACAAATATGCTGGAAAGCATGATTGTTCACCCAACACCAACCAGAGCTGAGGTATCAGACATTGCCATTGCTGTTAGAGAGGGCGCTGATGCAGTTATGCTTTCAGGAGAAACTGCTCACGGAAAGTAAGTTGTGGCTATCGGAATTATGCAATAGGAACCAGTTTTCAACTATAGTCTAGTCATTTAGACCATAGGATCATGTAATAAAGTGATTTCATTTCCATGTAGGTTCCCTTTGAAGGCCGTGAAAGTTATGCACACTGTTGCACTTCGGACAGAGGCAACCATCTTAGGTGGTGAATTGCCAGCCAATCTTGGTAAAGCTTTCAAGGTCAGGGAGCATACATTTATTTATTCATTTTTTGTACGCAGCATCCTACCATCTGGACAAATTTTTCCATTTGTTTGTCAGAATAAAAACTGACTTGAATTCTTTATTTCTGCAGAACCACATGAGTGAGATGTTTGCTTACCATGCAACCATTATGTCCAATACTCTTGGTACCTCAATTGTTGTCTTTACCAGAACTGGTTTCATGGCTATTCTTTTGAGCCATTATCGGCCTTCTGGGACCGTATTTGCCTTTACAAATGAGTGAGTTTTCATGTTATTTGTTACGAAGGCGTATTTGTGATACTCTGACCAGAGTTTTGTTGGAGCACAACTTCACCCTTGATAGATTTTTTACCCCCTTGCATGCACATGGATATATTAAATATTTTAAATTTTGTAACTGTATCAGTTAAAATACTCTTACCATTAGGAATATGAATTTGATTATTTGGCTGATCTAGTACTTTGATGACATGCAGTAAGAGGATACAACAGAGACTGGCTTTATATCAAGGTGTATGTCCCATATACATGGAGTTCACAGATGATGCTGAGACAAGTTTCAGCAATGCCTTGACTGTGCTGCAGGTAATGCTTTGCTGGAATTTTCCTAAATTTATGAGGAATAATTTAAATTGGCCGGAACCATATTTTTGGTTATTTATCTTTAAAAAATTTCATGGAACATACCAGTCAATGCTTTGGATTTGGGCCAACCTAGCAATGCCAACCATTTTAAAGCCCTTGTCAAATGGATTTAATGTTTAATTATTTGATCGTTTCAACTTTGTTGATGTATTTTCTGGTGTTTCATATACAGAAGCAAGGCATGGTAAAGGAAGGAGAAGAGGTGGCACTCGTTCAGAGTGGCAGACAACCCATTTGGCGGATCCAGTCCACTCACAATATTCAAGTGCGCAAAGTTTAGATGCAATGGAGATGGAAGAGAGCCCTCGTAACTTAGTTATCTGCCTTTACACCACGATAATTTCGAGTCATTATAGCATTTCTGGTGTACTTCAGCGGAATTGCCGCAATAGTTTCTTGGTTTGTTTTTCCCCCTCTTTTATGTATGCTTTCGTGTCTTATTGCTATTTTTTGTACTCCGATTTTCCCCCTTCTAATTAATTTGGCGTAGCAGAACAGTGAGTGAATGTTAAATTATAAATTTGGCAGTTGGAATGAATCGATTAACTTTACTTAACCGTCTAATTTGTTAGTTCTTTTTTACGAGTGATTGTCTAAACAATTCTAAATTTATCTAATTTAGGGTGATTCAAACTTGAGTGCACACAGCTTTGGCCAACTGCTGACTTTTAATTTATGTATGCAATTTGTTTGATAGTTTGATAGTTTGATTTAGTAAACGGATCAGATTATGATATCCGTCGCCAACCGTTTTTGTAGCTGGCATTGCTTGTGAGGAACAGTTGCCAAGTTTGGCGTCCCAATTTTAAATTACGAGTTCCATAATCATGCTCTGTTTCTTAATGTTATCTTGGTGATAGTTTATAATGGCTGGGTTGGGATTGGACGAATGAAGCAGACTTTTAATTTACTAAGGTCGCGATGGTCAAAGTCAAACAAAAATGGCCAACATTCCTAATTACACCAATGCCCAAAAAGTCAATGGTGTTGTTGGGATGGGGGAGTCAGCCTCGTAAACAAAATTAAACAACATTCATTTGGCCAAATAGAATTTATTCATTATTATCGTTTTGGATTTACCAAACAAAACATGGAACTACAAAGTCATACATTTTCAATAATGGAAGAACTGTATCCGCTTTGATCATCATAGAACTTGGACCATAACATCACACCACCATACTTTGGTGACTTCTTTATCACCGGAAGGACTTCAGAATTCAGCACCGTAGCCGGAATAAACCCGCTTCCAGCTGCCTCGGGAGCCGCCGGCAACCCCAAAAATATCAGCCCTGCCTTTATCGACGTGGTCCATTTGTTCCACGAGTTAATGAGGTTATCAGTGTTACCTGAGCTATATTGACATTGAGGATTGTTATAGAACTGAACCCAAACATAGTCAAAGAGCCCTGTATTCAGAGCACCCCCGAGGAACTTATCAGGAAATGGGCATTGAGGTGCTCCTGCTAAATACACAGCTCTTCTTGGCTTGCTATATGCCTTGAGGCTTCTTGCAAGCACATCCCAATACTGAGTTGAACCAAGCTCTATGTCAAAATCAATACCGTCCAAAACGGCGTCTCCTAAGGGACGCGAAGTTGACTTCTTCCCACCCAAGAAATTGTGCCACAGATAATCTGCTACAGCTCTAGCATCTGCAGGTGATGCTAGAGAGTAGTTTCCAGTTCCACCTCCTAAAGACAGCAACACCTTGACTCCTTGGCTTTGGCAACTTGTTATGCCACTGCTGACAATGGTGCAACCATTGGATGCAGGGTTGCAGTGGCCGGCAAGGTTGATTTCGGGGGTTTGGCCGTTGCCAAATTTGTTGAGGAAGGCTATGTTCACGTACTTGTACTTTCCGGTGGCGCAGGTTTCGGCTAGAGTACCTTCGTTCCCGTTTTGGCCCCAGTAGACGGCGATGCCGCTGGCACGACAGAGCCTGATTAGAACCAGCTGTGTAGAAAGGACAAGGAGGAGAAGTGGAGTTTGGGAATTTCTAGCCATGCTTGCTAGAATAAGGCGTTGTATGCTTTCTCTTATTGTCAAGACTGATCAAGCCCTCCCTTTATAATAAGGTCTTCGGCTCCATTTGGATGGAGGGATTCCAAATTTATGGATTCAGTTGACATTAATGATAATTGTTTGTTTAGACAATTATATGACTGAGTGCCCACTACAATGGTTTGCTTGACATAATTAGTAGGGTAAACTGCTGAAATGCCCAATAAACTTGTACATAATTATTAATTTACTCTCTGACTTTTTTTTTTGTATAGAAAATTAAAGACTCGAACTAAATTTTATTCTTATTTCCCCTCCTACCGTCTAAATCTCAGCATTTCATCTAATTTGCCGTTAAATACGAGGGCAAATTTGTTAATTTAAATGTTGAAATAATATATATATATATATAAATATATATATATATATATATATATATATATATTTTAATAAATAGAGGGGCCCACCCACTTCATCTTTTTCCCTTGGGAGCTTGAATGGGAAAGGAAGAGAGAGAGAGAGAGAGATGGAGAAAAGGGAGGGTGGCTTGCGGTGGTGGTCATGAAGGAATGATGGAGAAGAAAAAGGGTGGTTGCAGTGGTTATGGGTTCGTGGGGTGGGGTTTGTCTGTGGGTTATGGGTTCATTGGGGGGTGGGTCTATGATGGGGGATGGGCGGGAGAGAGAGAGAGAGACACCACGCACAAGATTGTTGTGGTCAAATTAGTGGTTTTCAGAAACCAATTAGTTTTGTTTTTTTATTTGTTTTAATTTGGAATAATTCGGTGGTTGTGAATTTGGAGTTAGGATATTGATTTGAAAGGAGGGAATTGACAAAAAAATTTAGGTCGAGTCTTTAATTTTCTTTAAAAAAAAAAGGTCAAGAGGTAAATTGATAATTAGGTACTAGTTCATGGGGCATTTCGGTAATTTACCATAATTAGTACCGTTGACCTTTTTAAGACAAGATTAATTGTTAATCATTTTATTAGTCCTTGAACTTAGACTTGATTTGCATTTGAGTCTCTCAATTTCCAAAATCTTTTCCGTGGTCCTTCAACTTTAGTTTCGTTAGAACAAATAGTTATGCCGTCAGTTTTGTTAACTTTTCTG
Source organism: Prunus avium (assembly GCF_965620075.1). Lineage (NCBI taxonomy): Eukaryota > Viridiplantae > Streptophyta > Magnoliopsida > Rosales > Rosaceae > Prunus > Prunus avium. The sequence goes on from NC_142285.1 coordinate 43,094,763, forward strand.
TTAAATGCAGGGGCAAAATGGTATTTTTGTATTAAATTGATTAAAATATGAATAAAAAATTAAAATTAAACTCTCTCTCCCCCTCTATCTCGATTTCTACTCCCCCCAAACTTGATTTTTTTTTTTTTTTTTATTTGATTTTCTTTTATTGTTTTTAAAGATATGATTTTTATTCTTTTTTTTGTTTTAATATAAAAATACCATTTTGCCCCTGCATTTAACAGAAAAAGTTAATAAAATTGACGGCAAGACCATTTGTCATAATGAAAGTGAAGTTAAGGGACCACGGGAATGATTTTGGAAATTGAGGGACTCAAATGCAAATCGGGTCTAAGTTCAGGGACTAATAAAACGATTAAGCCCAAGATTAATGCTGGTCCAATACATCAATCCACTACCTCAGAGAAAATCTTAGTTTGAGCTGGAATAGGTTTACACGGAGCAAATTGGAGTGCTCATGAACTCAGTCAGAACTCTTCAACTTATTTGGAGCCAGAAATATATCGGATTGACTTTGCTTTGCAAAGAGGCGTGAAAGCATGGAAATACCAAACACCAGAGTAATTTAGTGAACATAAACTATATAAGATATATAATGATAATGGTATGAGTAATATTTTATTTGATTAAAAAATTAATACAGACAGTAAGATGTTTTATTATCGTAAGTGCATGTAATTAACTCTGGCCAGTAGGTTTGGGAAAACCTACTGATGAGTGATGGTAACTTATTTTGTTTTAGCAGCAGAAAGTGTCTAGGCAGACACCTAGACGCTGTCTTTAATGGAAGCGCTGTAACCATTGTCATACTGTTTGCTCCAAAGCATAACTCCTCCATACTTTGGAGAACTCTTAATATTTGGAAGAACCTGTGACTTGAGAGCATCAGCAGGAATAAATCCACCACTCGGAGCAGCTTCAGGAGCTGCCGGTAGTCCCAAGAACACTTGTTTGGCTTCAGTCGACGTCCATTGGTTCCATGCACTTAAAAGGTTGGCAGCATTGTTGTTTGCAAATTGGCATGGAGGGTTGTTGTAGAATTGAACCCAGACATAGTCAAATAGGCCGGTTTTGATAGCACCGTCTAGGTGAGCATCAGGGAATGGACATTGTGGAGCTGCTGCTAACTTAGTGCCGCGCCCACTGAGTGACCTGGCAAGCTCATCCCAGAACTGGCCACCACCAGCTTCAATGTCAAAATCAATGCCATCCAAAACCGCGTCACCAAGGGGGCGTGAATCGGCCTGACCGCCTAGGAAGTTATTCCAAAGGTAATCAGCAACTTGCCTTGCATCATCAGCTGAAGTGAGAGAGTAGCTTCCTGCACCGCCTCCAATCGAGAGGAGGACTTTGATGTTCTTGGCTTGGCAAGCTTTGATGTCGGTGCTCAAACCAGTGCAGCCATTGGTACTTGGGTCACAGTGCCCAGCCAGGTTTAGCACTGGGGTTTGGCCGTTGCCAAAAGTAGATAGGAAAGCTATGTTCACAAATTGGTAGTTGCCTGTGTTACAAGTATCTGCCAAGGTGCCTTCATTGCCGTTTTGGCCCCAATAGATGGCAATCCCACCAGCTTGGGACGACTTGCATAAAGAAATGATGATCAAGAGGGACAAAGATAGGGCTGAGGCTTGTGTTTTGCTTAGTGCCATGTTGAATGTCTGTTTGGGTTCTTGTTTTGGTTCAAAATGCTTGCAGAGGGTGCATATTTATAGGTGAGTGGAAGGCTTTAGGGAAGAAAAGTATGACAGACGTGTCTTGTGGGCAACAAATTGGTGCCATTCTTCTGTGGGAAACTTACTGAAGTTATGTGGAAAATATAAACAAAATCTGGGTCCATGAAGTTTAGTCCAAGTTTCTTTTATTCATACAATGTTATATCCCGTCAATCAAGCTAATGAAAATTGACAACCCAGCTGACCGGGAAAGATAGATAGAAATAAAAACAAAGTTAGATAGATAGATACATAGACCTGTATGATATACGTCAATGTAGCCGTGTTAATTGCGTGGCCTTCAAATTTGACAAAAATCTGATAAACCGTCAAGCAAGGTTATGTAGTCAGGTAAATTTATGAGAGACAATCTAGAAGCAATACGTGGAGAATCAACACTGCCTTATCATCACATGTACGTTTGGACTGTCTGCTGTAACTAAATGGCATATGCTATATCCCAAGGAGCATAAATTCCCAGCACCATCCAAGAAGTTGCCAAATTATCTGGCTGCTTTGCTGTATATCTTGGACTTTAAGCGGTGGGAGACCGAGGACTTTGACCTAATTACAATGCTAGCAGTTTCCTGGTGCTTCCACAACATAAAGAAAATAATAAAGAAAATCATCTGCAAGGAGGACCAAGTGTACATGTAATCCGTTTCACCATTGCTCTAATGTTCTTCTGATTAACTTATTGTGATCAGCTTTTTGGTAAGAGAAAAAAAAGAGGGAGATTCATCATTATACCCAATATAGGGGCCCAAATTGTTGGCGAGATATATCCTATTCTATTTGGGTTTCATTTATTTTTCCTTTTGTATAGATATTATGTAATTAGGATTCCTCTTATTTCCTAATTCAACCCTACTAGGGTTTGTAACCTTGTATTATAAATACCTCCTTTCAGAGAATGAAATAAGATCTGAAAATATTCTACCATATTGTTTGACTCAAATTATAAAAATACCATATATGAAATGGAAACACACCAAAAGTCCATTCACAACATAAGAGCATCCGCAATGGGCTCCCTAAACCACCTCCTTAGACAAATTTTAGGGAGGAATTGTAAAAATGCAACTCCAACCATGCTCCATATCCACTTCCAAAAATAGGGAGTCCTCTAGGAGCTCCTAAATCTGAGGAGAGAGAAATGACTCCTAGTGGCTCCCTATAATTTAATGCTTTTTTATTTAATGAGTATTTCAAACCTTTATTTAATACTAACTATTTTTTATTTTATTTTTTAATAGAGATGGACCAATCAAAAAAGAGTTATAGCATTTATGACTCTCCAAATTAGGGAGTATGATTAGAGTTGAAATTTTTTAGAGAGATCCTAAAATAGCTTTCTTATATTTTTAGCTAAATTTTAGCTAAGAAATAGAGAGCATCATTGCGGATGCTCTAACAAAGATGATTTTAACTTATTTTAAATTACAAAACTACCATCGATTTCTTAAAACAAGCCCAATCCCAAAAGCTCATAAAAAACCCAAAATACTCAATAGGGTATCAAAGTAATTTAATAATCAAAATTTAAATTAAATAGAGCCATCTGCTATTTTTTAGGTAATTTTTGGGTATGTTTATAGAAATTAAATGGTGTAGGGTTTATTTATATTTTTTGTGTTAAGAATGTGTATATGACTAAATATCTCAAAAAAAAATTGATGAGAGAGATTATGTAAATGATGATTCTATGGAGTTTGGCTCTGTCCCCTGAAATGACGATGTCCAAAAGACGAGTTATCACCTTTGCAACAGACTATCAAGCAGACAGAGGGAAAAATATGTATCAAACTAGTAGAAGATATTCAAATTACAATTCATAATTTCATATGTATCAAACTATCAATGAGAAGATATTAGAGTTCTCTGACCGATTGCAGCCGGCAAGGGTTCTCTACAATCACATAATGTTCTACCATTGCAGTCAACATTCACAGTCCTTCCTTTAGTTTCTATCAGAAACTTGAATGCTTTAAGAAGTCCCAAGTGTGGGGCAAAATCTTGATACTAGTGGTTGGAGGCTCACAAGTCACCAATAATCTCCACAAGAACATATACCATCCTTGAAGTGGTGGAACCGATTAGTATCCCTGACAACAATTTCCCGTTTGGCTATTTTAGAGATGAGCTTAATAGCAATATGGCAATCTCCACAAACACGAAGATTCTTGGTAATTCTGATTGCCGTCCCGGGATCTGTATTCAGAATGGCAAAGACAATTGCCAACTTCTCACTGTGAACTGCAAGATGGCATTCCTTCTCCTCCTCCTCGACATCATGAAGAGCTGAATCAGTCTCAGGAACATAACCTAACTCCTTCATTTTCCCTACCAAAACATCTAATTCTTCATATATCTCTTTAGACTCAGGATGTGATCTGTCACCAGCAAGAAAAGTGTGAACCTGATCTTTGAGCTCAACATTGCTGACACCGGGTATTTTCTTGATTCCTCTGCTCTTCATTATTGATCGCACAGTTGTGACATCTTGCCATCTACCAGCTTTTGCATAAATGTTTGATAACAGGACATAATAGCCTGACTGCTCTGGAGCCAATTCGAAAAGGCGATCAGCGGCTAGAAGTCCAACATTCATGTTAGAGTATACCCGGCAAGCACTAAGCAGAGCACCCCACACTCTTTCATTAGGCTCCAGAGACATCTGTTTGACAAAACTATATGCCTCATCCACTCTCCCAGCACGCCCTAAAAGATCTACCATGCAAGCACAGTGTTCTATCCTAGGCTCTATCCTGCACTCCTCGGTCATCAATTTAAAGTAATACTGCCCCTCTTCTAACAATCCAGCATGGCTGCAAGCCGCCATAACTGATACAAATGCAATTGAATCAGGACTCACGCCTGAGTCTTGCATTTTCCGAAAAAGTGCCACAGCATCATGACCTTGTCCACACCTGCCATATGCAGACATCATGGAAGTCCACGATACAACATCCTGAAATTTCATCGCATCAAACACTTCTCTTGCATCTTGTAAACATCCACACTTTGCATACATGTCAATCAATGCATTCTCCAATAACAAATTTGGCCTAAGTCTCTTTCTCTCAACATATTCATGAATTCGCTTCCCTAACAACAGAGCTGAAAGATCCCCACAAGCAGGAAGAATGCTGGCGATTGTGACTGCATCAGGTTCTATCCCACTCACCTCCAACTGTAAGAAAAGATCAACTGCTTCACCAGGCATTGAATTATTCACATACACTGCTATCATCACATTCCACGAAACCAAACCCTTTTTAGCCAATTTCATAAACATCTCCTTAACATACAAAACATTGTCAGCTGAAGTATTAGTCACAGCCGGGAATAGGCTAGCCATGGTGCCAGCATCTGGTTTAAGCTTGAATGCCTCCATTTCCCTACAAACTTCTATTGCATCATTAAAACGTCCATTTTGCGCATACCCAGCGACAATAGAATTACAAGAAACCACATCTCTGCAAGGCATCTGATCAAGAACGCTCCGAGCTTCCACTAAACAACGGCATTTGCCATACATAGCAATCAGACCATTTCCAATAAACAAATTCATGTCAAGGCCAACTTTCACAACAGCGCCATGAATTTGCAACCCGACCCACAAATTATCTGACCCAGAACATGCCTTTAGGACACAAGGGTATGTATAATTATCAGGGTCAAAACCATTGTGAGACATAGATTTGTAAACAAGAAGAGCATCGTGGTACAAATGGTTGTTTACATAGCTCCTGATCATGACATTAAAGAAGACGACATTCTTCTCAGGAATTCTATCGAATAGGTGGCGTGTGATTCTTGGTTCTCCGCAGGCAGCATAAGCTCTCATGAGCTTGATACCTAGTGATGCGTCCGAGCGGAGACGTTGATTGACAACGATGCTTGAATGGAGTTCCTTCAACGTTCTGATATCTGGGTCTTGGTCCAATATTTTACCAAACACTTGAGCTGCAAGAGCTGGGTCCCGAGGGGCAGGTTCGGCTTTTCTGATCGATGATGTCAAGGCTTGTAGTTGTTTGGCAGTTGAGAATTGGCGGGAAATGGGAGTGACGACTTTCATGAATTGGAGTGTGGTGTTTGTGAAAATGGGTTTAGTTCAGTTCAGTTTAGTTTAGACTCGCATGTTGAAGACTCTGTCTGAACCCCTCCCCTAACAGAAAGCAACACTAAGCAGAAAAAAAAAAATCACATCTTTTTTATTAATTTTTATGCAGTTCAAATTCATAAATGTATAGAGCTGAGCAAATGAAATATGCGCTCAGTGATAACCAGCGGCTCTTTCATCTCGCATGTCGCTAAAAGAATAAAAGAACCATTTTACAGAAAATTGGTAATAAAGTTAGAGTTAAAAAGAAAAGTTGCACTTCAATGAACTGGTTAAGTTGAGCTGCTCTTGGTTAGACTTTGCATATATATGCTTCCAGTGTCTATTTGGCAAATGCTCGGAGGAGAATTCACATCATTGCATTGCAGCTCCATTTCACTGGTCATCCTGAAACAATGCTTTAGAAACAGAACCACCGCATGACTCATTGCCATAGTCTTTATCATCAAAGCAGCTGCCCTGTTGGCATGAACGTTTGTTTCCTGACATTGGGGTTTCACATACTCTGTCATCACAGGAACCTCTATGGTCCTTCCTTTTAAACCGCTTTCGATGAGGATTCGACTTTTGTTTCGATGCCTTCGGCTGTTTTGGGGCCCAAATTCTCTGCAAATCAGGCACCCCTCTCGTAAAAGAAGCAAATCTCCGAGCTCTCTCTCTCCTCTCTTGGGCTTCAATTAATTTGTGAGCATGCTCCCTTTGTTTAATCTCTTGGGCACTGGGTCTTGCATTATCAATTTTCAGTGGACGAAGGGGCTCATCTTCTGCTGATACTGATTCATTGATTCCGTTATTTTCATCCACTTCATCTCTCTCTGGTTTTTCTCTGTAGGATTGATTGCTATCCTCACTGTTGAGTAAATTATTAGGGGGTTCCTCATCAGCAAACAGCAACAAATCCATTTTTGTATAGATTCTGTGAACCACATCTTCAAGTGTCTCACAGTACCTGAAAATTTGGGAATTCAAAGATTAGTCCATCCACTTAATCTTCCTTCTTCAAACACAAATGCAGCGCCTGCACATTTACTTGTGGAAAACTAATGACAGAGGAATGGATTATGTAAGTTCCATCACCTCAACGATCATACTGTAGACTAATATGTTATTGCAAAAGCTGTATACGTATTCCACACTCATTCAGAGAAACATAGGTAAGATGTGCATAACTGGCCTATATCTTGCAAATCTACACTAAGAAGGAAATACACTTAATTCATCTAGAATAATAAAGAAAGCTTCTTTCCTTAAATCTTGCATAATTGCACAGGTACATAAGACAGCATTTGTTAGATGAGTAATAATATCCCACAGGAAAGTGGAACAGTGGCACCGGAAATGCGTATTTCTTGAGATATGAACAATAGATTGGATGTAGTGTGCTCTGGCCTTCAAGACAAAGCCATGAAGTCTCAAAAAAGCATTCATCCACTTATTGAGTTTTCAACATCCATTATAGAAGGTAAAGATTAAAAACTCATTACCTGCATTTTATGATATTTTCAACGTAATCATCTATGCTCCAGTTGCCAAAGAAGCCTCCATCCAGATGACACCGAATTTTCTCCAAAAATGAGCAAATATGTTTTACAAACTTCTGTTTCATAGACTCCGCAATACTTGCACCAACCTCTAACTGTAGTATCTCCATCCGGAAAAATATCTGCAATTCATATCTAGTACTCGTGAAGGAAAAGTGAACATAAGCGGAGACAAATTTTCACAATAGTTGAGATATAACTGGATTAATGCATAATACAAAAATTAGTTAAGTGATAAATAAGAAAGGATACTCTCGAACTATTTTTCCTGAAGTAAGTCCTTCAGATTCTGAACCAGATGCTTTAAAAGATAGACCGCTGCTTTTGTGCCTTGCATTGATATCCTTGGGATCTCTCAGTAAAAGTTTTAACACCTCAGCAGCAACCAAATCATCAGTATCACCAGATTTTACAAGAGGAGTTCGACTCTCTGAAAGGGGTTCTTTGTCACGCTTTTGCTTTAACCAATATATGGATGAATTCACAAGCCGATATGCCAAAGCCCCCAAGTCCACTGCTTCATATTCAAGTCCTTGTTGGATCTTATTGGATAGATTACTGAAAAAGTCTTCCGAGGTTTCTGATCTAAATTCCAGAGCAGCTTCATCCTGTATTCCGGAAGCCACAGTTAAAGAATTTTCTCCAACTGAAGCAGATGAAGGAACTGGCTGTTCACTCTCTTGGTGCAAGTTATCCAACCTATCGTCCATCTCTTTTTTATTGGGCTGGAATGTCTGGGATTCTTTCTCCATTATGAGGCTAGACTTTTTAATCTGTTTCATCCAGCATTTCAGAAATCTCATCTTTTTTGAGTTATTACATTCCCTGACAAAGTAAACCTCTTCCAAACCTAGCTCTGTGTGTTCAAATGCTGCCTTACAGAAGGCACTCCATGTGAGGTCTTGTAGCAAATTTGATTTTCTTTTGTTATTCCGCTTCCTTCCATCCTTGCCTGCAGAATGCTTATTAGATGGTGAAGGCCCAGTTTGATTCAAATCAGCATTCGGTTTGCAAATCTCATTGTTCATCTTTGGACTTAATTGGTCCACATTTCCTCCACCATTATCATACACTTTTTCCTGAGGGTGAAATCCTTCATCCACAATAAACAGCAGAGCTGAAGAAACTGTGAAGGGCTTAAGGATTCCCGTATATGATACACCACTGTCATTTGAAAGAGACACTAATGCTCCCTGACCATCCCTATATAAGAAACTCAAGAGAATCTCCCAAATCGGTGCCCATTTTCTCTGCGCAATCTCACCCAAGTCCATTTGTAGCATCTCAAGAACCTTATCTGCAAAAAGATTGACAGAACTTTCTTCTCCATCTTTACCAGGTTTTTCCGAAACTTCACTTACAAGAAGAGGATCAGATAAGTGCCCCTTGAATTTCAAAAACTCATTGTACTTTTGCAAAGCCTTAACCTGGAATTTTGTCACACCACTGCCAAAATTTTCCCAGAACATTTTCTTCAGTTCATCACCTCTTGGTTGTGAATTCATGATTTCCAGGGAAAAGAAAACATCGTCTGCTGTATTTCTAGGAAACATCTTCAAATCAACCAATTTAAGATCACAAAACTTGCATTCCAAAGGCTTCCCGATAACATCTAATATCTCGAGACTCAAATGTGTGTTGACTTTCTTATGACAATCATTACAACCAAAAAACTTCGGTGAAATCCCAATCTCTGGATAAATCAATCCAAAAGGAACAAGAGCAGAACCAAGAACAATTGAATCCGTCGAACAAAATCCCCATCCCAAACTCCTAATCCCACTCTTGAGAAACCCAAATCGCATCCTATCCTCATCATTCCCAACCTTATCCTGACCACATTCTAAGTCGTACCTGACATCAACCCAACCACATTGAATATCTCGACTGACAAATGCATTATTTACATTCTCAAATAAACTGCGAAATCTCTTGCAAAACACATTCACATTTTCCAAAGACTCATCATCCACTCCCAAATTCAGGAATTCTGACAAACAGTTTACAGACATACAAAGGGGCGAAAACAAAACAACTAGATTAGACCTTACAGCAACAGAATCACAATTTGAAAACATACCCGTGGCTGAATCACAGATCACGGGGTCCCAGGCATAGTCATGCACGAGCTGGCGCAAGGAGGCGGCAAGGCACGAAGCCCGGGGCGTAGAGGAATTAGGCAATGTTGGGTCTTGGTGAAATGCGGGGAGGGAATTGAGGGCTTGGGAGAGGGAAACTAAAGTGTGGGTAGGGAGATGAAAAGAGAGGGAGAGAGAAGTGGGGAGCTTGGAGGAGGAGAGCAGTGGAGAGAGAGATGAAAAGAAGAGTCTGAAGGCAAAGAGAGAAGAGGAGAGTGGAGGGAAGGAGAGAAGGGTTTTAATGGAGGAGAGGAGAGAGGTCAGAAATGGGGTTGGGTCTTGGAGATCGAGCAGTGGGTTTAGGTCTACGAGGAGCACTATGCGCTGCGTTTGGCTGTAGTCGGTGATTGGGTCACCGGAGTATGGATCAGATGCCATTGTATTTTTTTTTTTCACACAGAGAAAGAGACAGACTTTGGCTACAGAGAAGAAGTGGGGTGAAAATGAGGAATTAAGGGAGAGGCGGAAGCAAAAATACGACGTCGTTTCCAGGAGAAAAACGACGGCGCAGAAGACGCTTGGGCGGGAAACCAAAATTTGGCGGCAAGGAATGTTCCTGATCTGATTTAAAGTGAAGGGAGGCCCATAAGGCCCAAGGTACTGTACTGTACTATAGCCCACTTGGCTGATTTGGGCCAAACGGCCCATCTCAATTCTCTATTTTCTTTTGGCTTTTTATCACAAATGGTCCTTGACGTTTACGAAATTATCTTTTTGTGACACTAATAGTCCTTAACGTTTAAACTTTTTATCACAAATGGTCCTTGCTGTCAAAAATTCTGTTAAGTGTATGATGTGGAAGATAAGTGGAGCCCACATGTACAATCATATCGTGACATGTGGATTAAATAAATAAATAAATAAATTTTTTTTTTATGAAAATCCATTAAAAAACCATTTAGCCTCTCTCTCTCTCTCTCTACTCTCTAAATGGTTTTTTTAATGAATTTTCATAATAAAAAAATATTTATTTATTTATTTAATCCACATGTCACGATGTGATTGTACATGTGGGCTCCACTTATCTTCCACATCATACACATAACATAATTTTTGACGGCAAGGACCATTTGTGATAAAAAGTCCAAACGTTAAGGACTATTAGTGTCACAAAAAAACCTCAAGGACCATTCGTGATAATTTCGTAAACGTCAAGGACCATTTGTGATAAAAAGCCTTTTCTTTTTCTTTCTTTTTCAGTTGAAAAAAAAAGGTAGCATTTGTTGTGTTGTGCTGCTCTATACTACCCCAAACTCAAAGATGGAAGGAGATAATGAGCCTGGTCTGCTCTGTTTCAAACTCTCTCTTCAAACCTGAAAGCTGCAAACTTCTACCTCAAATTCTCAAGTCTAAATTGGGTATTAATTAAAAAATAGAATCATGTACACCATTTCTGTTTCTCAGTTCATCATCTTCTCTTGTACGCCTTCCTCAATTTTTCCAAGATACCCAACTCCTTATCCTTCACTTTTACCAAAAATAACCCCATATCCCCTCACTCACTCTTCAAGAAAGCTCTCAGTCTCAGTATTTTCAAAGCCCTCTGAGGCAGAAGAAGAGCTCTCAGCCCCGGAGGACGAGTGGCTGAAGAGGCTACCGGACAAGAAGAAGCCTATGTACTCTCACAGCCTCCCTTGCATTGAGGCCTGGCTTAGGAACTTGGGGTTTTACCAGAGCAAAGAGGACCGGGCCGTTTGGCTGGTTGAGAAGCCAGAGTGGCAGGCCCAGCTCTCACTCGACGTCACCGATCTCTATGTAAGGTTGGTGTTCTGTTTTCTCAGCCGGGTTTCTGCTATTTTGTGTTTTTGAGATTGGCTGTGTTCGTGCGAATGTGTTTTAGTTTGAGTATTGGATGCTTGATTGGTTGGTGGTGTAGTTAGGGTTTTAGAGATAATTTTCTAGAAAAAAGTTCATGAATTTAATGAGATTCAAAATAAATTTATACACTTTACACTTTGTTTTGTTGTGATTTCTCGCCTGGTTGTTGGGCATGGGTCAAATTGAGTTAAACATATTTTATGTTGGAGGTTAAGTGCTTACACTATTAATGATGCAAGAGACGATTGAATTGGATATTGAATTTTCACTGAAGGAGTAGCATACATGGTGAATTTTTGCTGTGAGACTAGTCTACTCTCAAATGGTGTAAATGCTACCTAAAGTAGAAACTTGTTTTGGAACCAAAAATTTGGCTCAGCGCGACTGGGATTGCAGGCAATAGTGTCTATTCTCAGAAATTTGGGAAAGGTGTCAACTTTTGGTTACAAGGCTCCCCTGAAACTATAGAATAGGAATGGTATGACTCTTGTGCTATGAATGGTAGGAGAGTTTAGGATTGGATATGCTGCTAAGTCTCCTTATCACATCCAAAGGTTCTTGAATAGTCAATTGACACTGTCCACTTGATGCCGTGGGATAGTTATACAGGATAGGAAATGGTGGACATGGTTGAAAGTGGGAAGCTTGAGGTTGTGGGAAGAGATGGAGGTGAAAACAGGGTAGACGAATGGCTGAATACTTGGAAGTGTTCATATTACCCAGCACTGGCTCTAGGTTTTCCCATTCACGTGGCTCTGTATCCTCCTTTCTTTTCTTCTTGATGATGCTCTATTTTTTTTCTAAACATTTTTGTTATATCAAATGTTACCGCTGTTGGATACTGCACTGGTGATGCAGGTATCTAAAGACTGGACCGGGTAATCTTGAAAAGGATGTGGAAAGGAGATTTAGTTATGCACTGAGCAGAGAGGACATCGAGAATGCAGTGCTTGGAGGACCTTGAGGACAACAGAGATTGCTCCTGCTGGCCTGGTTGTTTGCTCCTCTGAATTTATTGAGCTCCCTGAAGGCACTGATTACTTCATTGGTTGATGGACTTGTGTGAATAGGTTACTTTCTATTCTTATGAAAGTACCTATCAGCGTATCCATACGAGAACTTTGAGATAAATAATGTGCTATTTGTTAGTTGTAACTTAAACTAGTTGTGTGATAAGAGCCTTTGTGATCAGAAGAATCATTATTTTAGGTTAGAGCTAGGGAGGTGCTTAGTGGTGCAAATGCTGTAGACAATTTTCAAATTGAATGTATACTTCGTTTGGTAATAATTGAATGTATACTTCTCTTTTATTAAATCCTGGATTTTATTTTCCTTCTCTTGAGTTTCACATATCCTGCAAGAAATGACTCTGTTCTCCACTAAGTAGCCAATTATTTTTCATTGCCTTACGGCCGGGATTCAGCTACACAACCTAGAATATGATCTCCCAATCCTCATCTCCTCCCCCCACTTTGCACTTCTCCAAGCTAGCAATTATTGTAATAGTTTGCATCAATCCTGCGTTTCATCATGTTTCATCTCTCTGCTACCCCATCGATACACTCAATGTGATTCTGCAGATTGGAGATGAGACCAGTATTCCTTGACAAGCTGCCCAAATAGCGAGTCTTCCCTTTTCATTAACTTCATTGGCTCATCATACTCCACTATTTGTCCTGAAATAGATAAAAGCATTCCCTACAGTTTTTTCTGGTATTTCTTGAACAATTATGATTGAATAAAACAGGCGTATATTCTCTGCTTGGGTGAGAAGGATATTTAAAAGAGAGGATATCCCAGGAAAGAAAACAGAGGAGATAGAGAAAGTGAAGCTCACCGTCGCTAATGGCTAGAACCATTGTGCAATCCATCACAGTCGGTATCCTGTGAGCTATCGTAATCACGGTACAATCTGCAAATTCGGTCCGTATAGTTTTCTGCAGAATCATATCAGTGGCGTTGTCGATTGATGCTGTTGCTTCATCAAGCACAAGTACCCGACTTCTCCTCAAAAGAGCACGCCCCAAACAGAACAATTGCCTTTGTCCCATGCTCCAATTTGATCCATCATCTACAACTGCAAAACAGGTCAATCAGTCGCTGCTATTGATCACAATTAACAGGAAAAATTGCACATCACACACTGATATATCAAAACTTACCTGAGGAGTCTAAGCCACCTTTCTCCTGAACAGCATCTCGAAGCTGACACTTCCCAAGAACCTTCAAAATGTACAGATAACTCTTTGCTTAGTTCAAATTTGCAACCATACTTTCAACATTCAAAACCGAATATTACAGAAAACAAGCATTATAGAACTTGACTAGTACCTCCCATATTTCCTGGCCTGAACGTTGAGATAAGGGATCCAAATTGTATCTCACAGTCCCATTGAAGAGAGTCGGATCTTGAGGTATTATTCCAAAACGTGACCTCAGATCATGAAGTCCGATTGTAGAGATGTCAATGCCATCAACTATAATCTTCCCACCGGCTGGCTCCACCAGACGAAACAGAGCACCAATGAGAGTCGACTTCCCACTGCCAGTTCGACCAACAATACCAATCTTGTGTCCTCCTTCAAAAATGCAACTGATCCCACGAAGAACAAGTGGTGTATCTGTCCTATATCTGATCTGTTTTGATATCAAAATTATCAGTAACCTTCTTTAATACTAGCCGTAGTTAGTTTTAACACTACAGCAACCAATGTATACCTGCAAATTTTGTATCTCCACTTTACCTATGTCCGGCCAATTGGCTGGGGGACGGTTTCCTTCTACTATTTCAGGGGCTTCACTCGGTATATGCGTGTATTGATTTAGTCTTTCAACAGAAATGATGTAATTTGCTATAGTGCACTGGTTCTGAATGGAATACATCAAGGAAATGTTCAACGAAAGACCATAAGAAAGTGTCATTCCAATGAATCCTGCAGTGTCACAGTATTAGTAATTGGTACAAGTCCATAAGAGATGACTAAATTACTAGTAGATAGCAACAACGACAGGAGAATTTTAAAAAGCTTACCAGAGCTAAATGTTCCAGGAGGAAGCACACTCATGCAGAGTGCTGTAGAAGCAAGAACTGCCGCGCTAATGATTTCTAACCGTTGGATAAACCATTCATTTGCCGAAAAACTGTGGAAAAAAGGACTTGCATTCGTGTCAATGATGTCAAAATTCTTCACCAAGAACCGCTCTTCTTTATTGAAAGCTCTTATTGTAATGGCTCCTGAGACAGACTCCGCTAGATGGTTTGCGACAAAGGACTTAGTTGTGCCATTGATCCGCATCAACTCTTTTGCAGTGGAAAAGTAATATTTCTGAAAATAAGAAATGTTGTATCATCACTACTCATAACATGCAGATAACATCTGCTAGCCGGTTAAAGGAATATAGCTTTGGCTTAGCATTACCTGTAGGTGAATTGCCAGATAGACCATTGGTATGCAGACCAAAAGAACTTGCCAGCTAACAACAGCAAGTACTACGAGATTGGAAGAAGCATTGATGGCAGCCCCACAAGCAAAGACTAAGTTGAATGGAATATCGAGATCTACGATACTCAGATCAGATGAAACCTATACGAGAAAAGGTGTACGTAAAAGTATTAGCTCCTTGAATTCCTCCTAACATATAACCAAACTTTCTGTTTGAAAATGCCTACCCGACTAAGTATCCTTCCCAGAGGTGTTGAGTCATAAAAAGACGTAGGTGCACGGAAAAGGGAGTTTAGTAGCTGTGAGAATAAAGACTTTGATGCCTCAAGACCCAAAACAACTGTTGTAAGAGACCTGAACAGTAAAAGAAATGTTGCAGAAAATCCAATCAACAAGTAAACCACGATCAATCGCAAGGTGCTAACATTGGGATTATCAACATTAGTAGCCATCCAATAGTTCTGTACTATCTGACTAATAACGAAAATGAGGTGTAAAAAAACTGCCGTTGAGAAGTACAAGAGCCCACTCTTCTGTTTCAGATACTGTATGAATGGCTTCAAACCAATGTCTCCTGTTTCTTTCTCTTCTTGTTTGATCAATTGGTTTCCTTTAGATGCTCTAAGTTGCTTTTCTACATACTTCTTCTTAATCTCTCTGTATGACATTGTACTTTTGGCAGAAGTGGCATCTGCAAGCCTTTCAGAACCAGCAGTTTCTTTGTGTGCATTGACAAGGTCTTGAAATTCTTGGCTTGAAGCCAATAGATGGTGATAAGGAGCTGCATGTAGAATTTCCCCATCTAACATCAACTGTCAACAGAATATAACTTAAAGTTAATAGCTTCTGCTTGTTAAATAACTATCGAGTCTTATCGAGAGCATGATTAGTGTTTGAAAGACAATGCATAAGTAAGTAAGTCTATAACCCTCTTAGGTTGAATGACAATGCTTTCTGGGCTGAAGGGTACTTGGGATAGGAAATTTATAGTAAATGATTTATCTTACGAAATAAAATAAAAAAGAAAATGGAAAAATAGCCTAGAATTGAAAGTAGACTAACCAAAACAGAATCAAATGCTGGCAGGAAATCAACTTGATGGGTCACAAGCAAGACTGTCTTCCCTGAAAGTGCTTCCATAACATATTCCTGCCAATGTGAAAGTTAGCTTTCACCAAAAGCCAAAAGTTAATCAACAAAGGCACTGCCTGTGTTAGGGAAAGTGTGTTTACATTGAATAAGTTTGTAGCAGTATGTGCATCAACAGCACTGAATGGATCATCCAAGAGATATATATCAGCATTCTGATAGAGAGCACGGGCAAGTTGAATACGCTGCTTTTGACCACCGCTCAGATTGACCCCTCTCTCCCCTATTTCAGTTAGGTCACCATAGGGAAGTAGCTCAAGGTCCTTTACAAGTGAACATCTCTCAAGTGTCTCTCGGTATCTTTGACTAGCCATAGCAGAACCAAATAAAATGTTTTCTTGTATTGTCCCTGTCTGGATCCATGCTGTTTGAGAAACATAAGCAATCTTTCCCAAAGCTTGAATCTGAAAGTCACAACGAGAATTTTATTATGATACTTTTCTATATCTTTTCTTTTTCAAAGAAAGATAGCGACAAGATTGGCCTGACTTAAGCTGCAAGGTGATATCAGTTGAGAGAGTTCTCACAAAACTTAATTGTATTTTCTAGTTATCAAGCGAAAATAAAAAATCAAGCAACTTACATTTCCTGCAACGTTTGGAACTTCTCCGAGAATTGCAGCTAGAAGGCTTGATTTGCCTGAGCCGACTTCTCCACATATAGCCACCCTTTCACCAGGCCTAATATCTAAACTTATATTTCTCAGAGTGATTTTCGATAAATTCTCCTCCCATGAGAAACTAGCTGACTTGATAATAATAGAGTGGTTTACATTCTCCAAGTTGCTCTTCCACACATTTGTATTCTGCAGTTCTGGTGCCTCAAGGAATTTTACAATGCGTTCATATGCAACCTTGGCTTGAATAACAACCCCAATAACCTCAGGAATAGATCTAATGGGGTTCTGAACAAGGCGTAAAGTTGCTACGAAAGTGAAAACATTATTTGCATGCAATGGAACCTTGAGAAAGTAACATGCTCCAAATGTTGCAGCAGAGACCAGAACAGGAGATGACCAAAACAGATAGGTATTATATGCTTTTCTTAACTGCACTACAGACAACCATTTCTGCTCCTCCTTCCTTAATTTCTCTATTGCATTTTTTAAATGGGTTTCCCATGCATATAGCTTCAACACCTTCATGTTCACAAGTGCCTCAGAACTAGCCTTCAGTCTTTCATCTTGGGCCACCATAAGCTTACTCTGAAACTTGTGTTGCAACTTAGCAAGTGGAGCATTGCAAACCAGAGTCAAAACTATCACCACCAATGATGCAAATGTAGCTAGTCCAACGGCACAGAAAAGAATTACCAATGCAAGACAGAGCTGGAGGATAGTTGTCCAAGTTTGATGGAACCAAAATGGGAATTCACCAATCCTATAAGCATCCACTGTAACATAGTTCATTATCTCACCACCTGAGTGTATCAACTTAGCAGCATTAGACAATCTCAATTGCTTCTTGTAAATGGCTGCAGTGAGCAAAGACCTAATTTTCATACCAATAAGCCTGGATCGGAAGTACCACTGCCTTTGCGATAAGGATTCTATGGTCTTTGATAGGAAAAGTGATAAGGTTAACACATAACCTTCATATCTGAAACTTTCTTTTCCCTCAGCAACCAAAATGAAGGCATTAAGCAGCAGAGGAGCAGCAGAGAGAGTGAGTATCTTTAGCAAAGCAAAGAAACCGGACAGGAAAATCTCTTTCAAGTGGCATATGATAATTGTCTTCAGTACTGAAGGTTGGGAAGAAGGTTCAATTTGTGTCTGTTGGTTCAGTTGCTCCAAGAACTTCAAGTAACAACTTTCTGCTCGATCTTCCTTGCGCAACTTGGGTATATCTTCGTCATCTATAGTTTTCTCCCTACCGTTTTTCATCAATGAATTTAGCCACCAAAGTGAGGCTTTACTGAAAAATCCAGCTTTGCTAAATGGGGTAACGTGGTCATCTTTACTAATCTGATTGGTCTCACCATTCAGAGGCATATAAAGGTTATTGCTATCGAGGCTTGAATAACCATCATCATATTTATAGCCCTTATAAACAGATAACAGCAGCAATGTTGCTGCTGGAAATGACAGGACATCTAAAACAGTCTCCACAGAAAATTCTTTTCTGAAAATGACCGAAAACAGCGATAGAGCATAGACAATTCCAGAAAACAAGAATGCAAGGATAGACAGCAGCCTTGACGGTTGTCTTGGAAGTTGTTTTCCCCGGATGCTTATAGTTAAACCAACTAATAACCATGTGAAGCCTTGACACAAAGTAAGTAGCCACCAAATCAAAGGCAAAGCAGTATGTGTATTCCTCAGCTTCTCTTCTAAAGTCCAGATGCCCAAGAACAAGTACACAATTCCAAGGCAGCCACTAACAATGGCAGAGACCATTGGCAAACCCGAAAAGCCTTGAAATCGGGGAGGAATGTGAACAGCTTTTGATGAGGACTCTGCATCCATCGGCACCTCAACTGTCTTGAAAGCCTTTTGAATAGTGGAAGGGCCCTGAAGAAAACTCTAATTGGAAATGAGCATAGTAGTCAAGTGCATGCTTGCATGTCAAAATATCCTGACAGAAAATTGAAGACGAATATGATATTGTAACATCAGAATGAGCATAGTATCATATGTACTCACATAAAACTAATATTGGATCTCTAATTGGAAATGCAAATATTAATAAAACTTGTCCTATATAATTAATTAATTTGTCTCATTCAATTAAATTAAGACTCATTGGACCTAGCTAGTTAGCAATGAATCATAAAATGAAAAGATATCATAATATATATGTGTGTGTGTGTGTGTGAATTATTTCAAGCTGATCTGTAGTTGTGGAATTTGTTGTTGAAGCTACAGAAGGGTATGGCCAAAAACTGGAAAAAGATATGAAAGAAGGCATCCCCCACCCATCCACGTATATTGTAAGGTCCAAGCCATTAACTGATCAACCACCCCAATTAATGGTTCTGTGATCTGCAAAAATGCAGAGCATTGAAGAGGTTACATATTCATTTGTCCATCGATCAGGAGCAACCCGGGCCTCCAGTCCCATCTAAACAAAGCATGCAGTTCATCCAACT
Organism: Prunus avium; assembly: GCF_965620075.1. Lineage (NCBI taxonomy): Eukaryota > Viridiplantae > Streptophyta > Magnoliopsida > Rosales > Rosaceae > Prunus > Prunus avium. The sequence continues at coordinate 43,113,777 of NC_142285.1, forward strand.
GCACCCCAATTTAATTCAGAAGATGCACACAGACATGACCTGTTTTTATCTTTTATTTTCCTCTTTTCGCCAAGTTTAGATTATGCATGCCGTTGAGGCATTTGTTTATTAATCATTCATTGTCTAGTGTGAGGATCATACTGCTACGTAGTATTACTAGTCTAACATATTATAATATGGATATACGACAAAATTAATAAATAAATACACATTCATTATATAGATCATAACTATTTATTTTAATATACAACCGACAGGATCTGAAAAATATAGTAGTGCTAGTAGTAGATAGAAGATTTAGATACAGATCACCATCATTTTTAATTTGTCATATCATATATCATTGCTGCATGCTGCTACCACCCAATACCCAATCTTATAATTACTCTGTTTTGGCCCTTGTCCTGCCCCTTACTTTTCATGCTTTTCACCTTTTTTTTTTCTTTTTTTCTGCCATGCATAATTAATAAAGGGTTGAGATTGAGCTGGTCTCAAATCTCAGTGATTCCATAATGACTGTTAGCCATAATGATGTAAAAGTGATTCCTTCTGTTTTCCCCCTCTGTTATTTGTTAGATGTGAAATAATGAACAGGAACAAATAAACTCAACCCACACTTATTGATAGGTGAGCATTTCATGTGTTTATATATAACTCAAGTACAGAGTTAACAAGTTTATATGGAGACAAACTTTTTACAAGATAATTATCAATAAGGTATTTATTCTATACAAGATAACTATAACAGATAAAGCTTAGCATCAGGAGATCACGTCAAGTCTAGATTAAGTTTATCAACATAGTTGTTGGCCCAGTCCAGTCTAACATAATCAACTCTCGAAATAGTGCAAATTGTTTAACATTCAAAAGTCCCTAAAAATATTCCTAATTCATTACTCAGCCAGCAGTAAACATTAATAACTCTTTTTTTTATAAAGTAATTTTATAAGGGCCAATATTTTAAAATAATAAAAAAAGACAAAAAGTAATAATGAGGCATGTCCCGAGAAAATATATGACCTTTACAGGAAATTAAGAGACCAAAAGCATGGCAACCGTCGATCCTGCTGACCGGTATGCAGAGTCAACGGCCTTGGTTGAGTTCGGGTGAGCCGGGTAGCGTGAACCCGAACTGAACCTGCATGTCGACCAGCGGGTCGCTCATGACACGCATAGTGCCCGCTTCAAATGTTTTTTCTCCCTTTTGGTATGATCGATTAGAATCTCAGACCTCCTCCTCTCTGTCCATAATCGAAAACCTCTGCAACTTCTCATCTCTCTCGATCAGAACCTATAAAACCTCTCATCTCTCTCGATCGAAACCTCTGAAAACCTCTCACCTACACAGTCGCTCTCTCCTCTTTTCCGTCGCTGGGTAAGGATTTTGGGCTAGATTAGGGTTTTTACTAATTTTAAGGTTTTGATTTGAGTTTCGATTAGAGGGGTTTTGATTGGGTTTTCTGCTAAATTGGGGTTTTGGATTTGAGTGGGTTTCTCCTAAATTAGGGGTCGGCTACATTAATTTGAGGGTTGAAGTAGGGTTTAAACAAGGTTTTTAGTTTCTGAATTTCATATTGATGGGGTTTTTTCAATTTTTGGACAGAAATTGAGCAAGTTAAGCTAGGGTTTTGCTGTGCTGGAACTGTTGGTGCTGCTTTTGAGGTATAATTGAACTTTAATTATGTAATTAAATGTATATATTGATTTTCTGTTAGGATTGATTGAGACTGCTAGGGTTTAGCTGTTCTTTTCTGTGTTGGAATTGCTTACATGGTTTTCTGCTAGGATTGAGTTTAAATGCATGTGTTTTTTACTTGATTATATGGCTGCTGTTTTAATTAAACATGTCTAGTCTGATGGTTAGTTAGGATTTTTGGTTTTCTTGAATGATATATGTTTAAATGGCTGCTGTTTTAATGAAAAATGTTTAGTCTGGTGGTTGGTTAGGATTTTTTGAATGAAATATGTTTAGCTTGCTGATTGATTTTGGGCTTATTAAGGCAGTTGAGGGGGCAGGTTTTAGGGACTTTATCCATGAGCCTCAACCCAAATTCAAGATCCCTAATAGGGATCCTTCACATAGAGTAGACAAATTAAACATTGAGATCCTTCACGTATAATTATGCTAGCTATAATCTTTCTTGGTCTATTAATGCTTTTTGGGCCTGAGATTAAATTAATCTAAGCTTATGGAATATAACCCAATGTAATGTCATTAAGGTAGTTTATACTCTGCTTATCAGTTTCCACTTTGACACAGTACATGTGATTGTACGTTGTTTTTGTATTGTTTCTGAAATGGTACATAACATATTTAACACTTACGCTACTTACTCACCATCTGAAATTTGGGGTTTTCTTTAATTCTTTTGAAGATATGGAAGCTCTGGCTCCAGCTCCGGCCCCAGCTCTGGCCCCTCATGTAAGTAACTCATTGCCCATTTTATTTCAAATATTGGAAGGCTGGCCAGCAGTAGTATAACTAGACACTGATATTTCTTCTTTTTTTTATAGACGCCACATGAACCGTTGAACAATTTGGTGCGTTGGCCAATAACTGAGGACCTTAGGGAGGCATTAACTAGGATAGGTTTAGGATTCTTTGAACGTTTTAAGTTCCAAATGAGGTTGGATTGTACCATGGTAAACGCTTTGCTACGACACTATGATCGTAATTTAAAGTGTTTTACCTTTAATGGTTATTCACTCTATTTTAGTTTAGTAGATGTCCTCCTCATCACCGGTATGCCGATTGATGGTAGACCGGTTATTGGCAGGATAGGGAAAACAGAAAGTTTATTTTTGAATGCTTTTGGTATCGATCCTCCTCCAGAGTCTTTGGATGGAGGGAGGATTAGGCTTAGTTGGTTAAGAGAAAAGTATAGTAATAACCCAGTACGTCCAGATGAGGATGGGTGGGCACACTATCTTAGAGCCTATGTCATGTATGTCATTGGGTCATATATAATACCCGATGACTGCACTGGGTTAGTTTCTGCCCAGTATTTGGGGCTCTTAGATAATCTTCAGGAGGTTGGCAGCTATGCGTGGGGCGCAGCCGCATGGGCGAGCTTGTACAATTCTTTGGATCGAGGAATCGTAAATGGCTTGGCATACGCTCTCATGGTAAGTATTTGCATGATTCAATATCAAACAGCACCATTCTGACTTTAACTAAACTTGGATTTGATGTTTTAACTTCTCTACTTTTCTGATCTTTGTTTATTACTCGTCCAGGTTTTTGCCCTAGAGCATATAAAGCCACTACGCATAAAGCTGATAGGGGAGACAGTGGATCTCCCGATGGAGTGTCCATTAATGGTGCCGTGGTCCCACCTTCTCCATAAACGCTTGAATGGGAACACAGTTCCCAATTTTGGATCCTATATGGAAATTTTGGGGAACGCAACTGATGAAAATGTAAGTCTTTAAAGACTTATTTAAATACAGTTCTTATTTAAATGCAACCAAATTTTGGAGCTATAGTTCTTAATAATTTATTTTGTATTTTCTATTGTAGTTCATACAGCAGCCTTATCAGAGGCTTAGCCATACTCTTCTAGGGGAGGGTTATGAGCGTTATGCCCTTCAGCTGGCTAAGGCATGTTCAGTCACTTTGTGCATCAATTATCACATAGTCGTCCCTCACAAACCAAACAACTATGCAAGGCAATTAGGTTTTGAGAATATAGACCTAGATTCGATACCAGAGCTTCCTGATGTGGTGGTTGAAGTAAGAAAGAAGGGGCCAAAGAAAGATTTAAATCTTGCTGGCCACGGGAACTTTCCCCTGTACATTAACAGCTGGGTTGGCAGGTTTCCTTTGAGAGGGCCGCGGATAGGTAAATGCATTCTGGTTTCTTAATTTTTTTTTTAATAATTCTGATTTTTTTAGCTGCACGGCTCTACATTTTCTTTTTTATTTATTTTTGTTATCTGGTTACCTCCAGCTGGTTTGGTAGGTCCTCCATACACTGTGGAATTGCCGGCGCATGACGTGCCTGTGCATGCCCTTCATGACGACCCACCGCTGTCCCCGCATGATGAGCCACTACGGACCCTAAAACCTAAACCCAGGAAGAGAAGAAGGGAAGTTCTGCAACCTAGTTCTACTGCTGTCCCGTCAGCATCTCATCAGGCAGAGCCCTCCACCTTGCCTGCACCTGAACAGCTGACTTGTGTTGAGGAACCGGTTAGGCGTAGATATAGTCTTGCCTTTTTTCTTATGCATCTCTCTTTTTAGGCTTGCAATCATTAAGTTAGCCTAGCATGCCTTTTATTTGAATTTTGTTGTTCATGGATTTTGTTACAATACTTAAAAGAACATGAGGTTAATATGGTGGGATTAAATGAATTATTAGTTAAAAGATTGAGTGGCTTAGTTGATTGGAAAATGATTTTTTGTTCATCATTCACTAGCTAAAAGAACATAACAATAGAGTAAACTGGTTTTTAATATATTAAAATAGTCGCAACTTTGTCGATTCAAATGTGGATTAAAATGAAAATGGTGGGTGTGGTGAGGACTAAACTGGGCCTATCATGCCTTTTTCTTATTTATTTCTCTTTTTAGGCTTGCGTCATTAAGTTAGCCTAGCATGCCTGTTATTTGAATTTTGAAGTATATGAAATTTTGTTGTGCATGGATTTCATTACGACTTGTATGTAATGAATGTGATTTTTTTTTTTAAACCGTTTTCTTTGTAGTGACATTGAATATTAATAAGGACGTAAATGTGCCAAATCATAAATGGTTTACTGGGATTGTCGTATAATGCTATTTTGAAATTATGTTACCCATACTGATTGTTAATGTGCCTAATCTTAAAAAACAATATTTTGATTTTATGTTAGGAGGGGTCACAATTTGTTGACAGAGACACGTTTGAGAAGGCTGATGCTGCAACATCTCCATCATGCAATCCTCCACTTCCGGCATCTCAAGATCAACAATCTGATGCAGCACCAGTTGAAGTTGTAGAAGCGGCAACACCACCAGTCTCCAATTCATCGCCTTCCATAGTTGCCAACGTAGAATCTGAAAACAACTCATCATCACAGTTGCTTCAAACCCCAATTGGTTGGCCTCATGATGGCGAGCTCACCCTCAACTGGGTCCAAAACCTCATGTCAGTCTTCGACTGGGCTTCTAGAAATCTTAAGCCGACCCAATTGCCAGACGTGTTTCCTGTTGAGGTTCTTGATAGTCTGGTCCTTTGTGCCTCCCAGATCCTCCACAAAGAGGCCAATTGCGTCACCATTGACAACTTAGCCTCAGAATCCACAGTCGTCGTCGTCGGAGACCTTCACGGGCAGTTGCACGACCTTCTTTTCCTTCTCCGTGATGCTGGCTTTCCCTCAGAAAATCGATTCTTCGTCTTCAATGGAAATTATGTTGACAGAGGTGCTTGGGGTCTTGAAACTTTCCTAATTGTGTTAGCTTGGAAAGTGTTCATGCCGAAAAGGGTGTATCTTTTGCGAGGAAATCATGAATCAAAGTATTGCACTTCTGTCTATGGTTTTGAGAAGGAAGTGTTGACAAAATATAGTGATAGAGGCAAGCATGTGTATCGTAGATGTCTTGGTTGCTTTAAAAGTCTTCCTCTGGCTTCCCTCATTGGTAAACATGTGTACACTGCACATGGAGGTGTATTTCGCCACATGCCTGTGATCCCCAAGAAATCAAAGGGAATGAAGAGTCGTAGGATGGCTTTCAATCCTGAATCTGATTCATTATCTTTGGGATCTTTTGAAGAACTAAATAAGGCTAGAAGATTAGTTCTTGATCCTTCATGGGAGGGTTCCAACTTGATTCCCGGCGACGTGATGTGGTCAGATCCTTCAACCACTCCGGGTCTTTCTTTAAATATCGAGAAAGGAATTGGTTTGATATGGGGTCCTGATTGCACTGATAATTTTCTCAAGAAATTTCAACTAAAGTTGATTATCAGATCGCATGAAGGCCCTGATGCACGAAAAAAGAGACCAAGTCTTGGTGGAATGGATGAAGGGTACACCATCGATCACGTTGTGGAGTCAGGAAAGCTGATCACTTTGTTTAGTGCTCCAGACTACCCACAATTTCAGGGGACAGAGGAGAGGTACAAAAATAAAGGGGCTTACATTATCTTGGAACCCCCTAATTTTGATGATCCTGTATTTCATAGTTTCGAAGCAATTACTCCAAGACCAAAGGCGGATCCCTTTTACAATTTTGAAGATGTGACTGATGCTGATGAAGAGTTGGGCTTGGCATCAATGGTGACCAGTTCGTGAAGGTACATTATCACCTCTATACTTTTTAAATATATATATTTATATGTGTACATATATTTGTATAATATGTTTCCTTTGGAGTATATGTGCCATTTCTTTTCTCTTCTATTGTTTTTAGTTTTTATATTGCTCTGGTTCAAAAAGATAATTTATCAACAGAATATGACTGTGAAGTGAAAAATAAATATATTGCTGTACTAAAAAAACTAGGATCTGTATTGATGCAGTAATCATTGGCAGTTTGATTTTACACATCTAACATAGAAACAGTGGCTTTCTAAAAAAGAATTAATAATAATATAATAATAAATAAATAAAACAATGGAAATAGGTTACTATTAACCAGAGTAGTTAAGAATACGATCATCTGAAATTATACTAGCAGTGTGAGTGGGAATTGGGAAATGTGTGAACTTATTGGGATAATTTTGAAGTTCCTTGAGATGTCAGGTAAATGGATTATAAGGACCATGTGGGTATAATTTGAAAGGGATGCAATTGGAGATGCGATATTACCTATAATCTGAAAGGATAAAATCTGTTTGTGACATCCTTATAGAGCAACCACGAATGTGGTTTATCATAGCAAGATGAACTGGTTTCAATTTTTTATAATTCTTCAATGTCAATCATGTAAGGTGTGTTATGCTCTGCTTTCAATATTAACCACTTATTACATGTTGAACAGGTTGAACTTGCTCACAAGTTTGAAGGACTGGAGCATTTTAAGAATGATGAACACCCACAATTTTTGTTGATCCTGGCAGGGAAAAAGGAAGAAGAAAGAATCATTTATTTCCTGGATCTTATTATTAGTACCACAACTTTTGTTTCTTTTAATACTTGCACAATTTTATGAATTTTAGAGGGAAGTTACAGCATGACCTTGGATGCTAAGCCTTGTCTGTTGACGAGAGGAAACAAATATTAAAACTGGTTTTGTGGGTGAACGGGTGCCGTTTGCAGCATATGCTGGATTATTCATGCTATTGAATCCTTGGGAAATAGAACTTTCCAGGGTATCCCTGTTCATAAACTGACATATTACAGCTGTGAAGTATATAGCTCCACTTTCATGTCAACATCAACAAGGAGACACAGCTCCACATGCCTACCTCATCTAGTGCATAATTTGTGTTGCCACACATCCAATTTTACATACCTTTGTATATCCAGTGGCAATAGGTGTATGTACTATTGAGAAAAGATCAATTACACAGGACTAAGTGTCCAGTGAGAGAGATCCAAATTTAACAGCTAATATTAATGCAAATGATTGCCGAACATGATGAGAAAATACAACCGGCGGGATCTCAAAAATATAGTATTAGATACATGCATATTATCACCATCATCTTTAATTCACACAGGACTAACTAAGGTTGCTGCATGCTGACTGATAAATGTGGACGACTTTTATCATTTTTATTTTTAATACCCCAACCAACTGTTATCACCCACCGAATCTTATAATAACTCTGTTTCGGCCTTTGCCTGCCCCTTACTTTTCATACTTTTCACATTTTTTTACTTCTTTTTCACACACACAGGCACAGAATAGAACACGATCTCCCAATCCTCGCATTCGCACTTCTTCGGACTAGCGGTTCTCGTAATGATTTACAACAGTCGTGGCCCAAAAGCCAATATTGCTAAATATATTCAATGGGATTCTGCAGACTGGATATGAGACCAGTATTCCTTGACAAGCTGCCCAAATAGTGAGCCTTCTCTTTTCATTAACTTCATTGGCTCATCATACTCCACTATTTGTCCTGAAATGGATAAAACCATTTTCATTCAATGTTTCTCTGATATTTTTCCAACAATTATGATTGAACGAAACAACTGATATATAGATGAGCATTTAACTAATGAAACTCACCATCACTAATGGCAAGAACCATTGTGCAATCCATCACAGTCGGTATCCTGTGAGCTACCGTAATCACGGTACAATCTGCAAATTCAGTCCGTATAGTTTTCTGTAAAATCATATCGGTGGCATTGTCGATCGATGCGGTTGCTTCATCAAGCACCAGTACCCGACTTCGCCTCAAAAGAGCACGCCCCAAACAGAACAATTGCCTTTGTCCCATGCTCCAGTTTGATCCATCATCTACAACTGCAAAAGTGGTCATAAGTTGCTACTGCTGATCACAATTAACAGGCAAAATTGCACATCACACACTGATATATCAAAACTTACCCAAGGAATCTAAGCCACCTTTCTCCTGAACAGCATCTCGAAGCTGACACTTCCCAAGAACCTTCATAATGTACAGATAACTCTTTGCTTAGTTCAAATTTGCAACCATACTTAAACATTCAAAACGGAATATTACAGAAAACAAGCATTACAGAAGTTGACTAGTACCTCCCATATTTCCTGGTCTGAATGTTGAGATAAGGGATCCAAATTGTATCTCACAGTTCCATTGAAGAGAGTAGGATCTTGGGGTATTATTCCAAAACGTGACCTCAGATCATGAAGTCCGACTGTAGAAATGTCAACACCATCGACTATAATCTTCCCTCCCGCTGGCTCCACCAGACGAAACAGAGCACCTATGAGAGTAGACTTCCCACTGCCTGTTCGACCAACAATACCAATCTTGTGTCCTCCTTCAAAAATGCAACTGATCCCACGAAGAACAAGTGGTGTATCGGCCCTGTATCTGATCTGTTTTGATATCAAAAGTATCAGTCATCTACTTTAACTTTAACCTTGTTTAATTATAACACAAAAGCTGCCAATATTTACCTGCAAATTCTGTATCTCCACTTTACCAAAAACTGGCCAGTTGGCTGGGGGACGGCTTCCTTCTACTATTTCAGGGGCTTCGCTCGGTATATGGGTGTATTGATTTAGTCTTTCAACAGAAATTATATAATTTGCTATAGTGCACTGGTTCTGAATTGAAAACATCAAGGAAATGTTTAATGAAAGACCATATGAAAGTGCCATTCCAATGAATCCTGCAGTGACACAGTAAATTGTATAAGGCTCGCTTTGACAACAACAAAATTGTATAAGGCTCCATAGCTTAATTATGCTACAAATATAAATCATCTCTAGTGATTTTCTGTGCAACAAAAGGAGATGTCTAAAATACTAGAAGATAGCAACAATGACTTCTTTCCCCTTTAGCCAGGCAATTCCAGGAAAACTTAAAAACTTACCAGAGCTAAACGTTCCAGGAGGAAGCAAACTCATGCATAGTGCTGCAGAAGAAAGAACTGCTGCACTGAGTATTTCTAACCGTTGGATCAACCATTCATTTGCCGCAAAACTGTGAAAAAAAGGACTAGCATTTGTGTCAATGAGGTCAAAATTCTTCGCCAAAAACCGCTCTTCTTCATTGAAAGCTCTTATTGTAATGGCTCCTGAGACAGACTCCGCTAGATGGTTTGCTACATAGGACTTAGTTGTGCCATTGATCCGCATCAACTCTTTTCCAGTGGAAAAGTAGTATTTCTGAAAATAAAAAATGTTGTATTTAATCAAGTTATTTTCAAAAGAAAGCATATTTCTCTGCTCTTTCAATTTCATATTCAGATACTTGCTAAATTCCTAATAGATAGAAGTATAACCATTCTTAACATTAACATGTGAATAGCATCGTGTAGCCAGTTAAACGAATATAGTAGCTTCTGCCGTATAACATATAAAAGAACCTTGTATAGTATTACCTGTAGGCAAATTGCCAGATAGACCATTGGTATGGAGACAAACAGGACTTGCCAGGTAACAACAGCCAGTACTCCGAGATTGGAATAAGCATTTATGGTAGCCCCACAAGCAAAGACCAGGCTGAATGGAATATCAAGGTCTATGATACTCAGATCAGATGAAACCTATTCAAGAAAAATGTAATACATAAATTTATTAGTTCCTTGAGTTCCTCCTAATCTGTACCCAAACTTTCTGTTTGAAATGCATACCCGACTAAGGATCCTTCCCAGAGGTGTTGAGTCATAAAACGACATAGGCGCACGAAAAAGGGAATTCAGTAGCTGTGAGAATAAAGACTGAGATGCCTCAAGACCCAGAACAACTGTTATAAGAGATCTGAACAGTAAAATAAATGTTGCAGAAAATCCAATCAGCAAGTAAACCATGATCAATCGCAATGTGCTGACATCGGGATTATCCACATTAGCAGCCATCCACGAGTTCTGTACAATCTGACTAATAACAAAAATAAGGTGTAAAAGAACTGCTGTTGAGAAGTACAAGAACCCATTTTTCTGTTTCAGATACTGTATGAATGGCTTCAACCCTATGTCTCCCGTTTCTCTCTCTTCTTGTTTAATCAATTGGTCACCCTTAGATGATATAAGTTGCTTTTCTACATAAGTCTTCTTAATCTCTCTGGAAGCTATTCCACTTTGGGCAGAAGTGGCATCTGCAACCCTATCAGAACCAGCAGTTTCTTTGTGTGCATTGACGAGGTCCTGAAATTCTTGGCTTGAGTCCAAAAGATGGTGATAAGGAGCTGCTTGTAGGATTTCCCCATCTAGCATCAACTGTCAACAAAATTGAACTTGATGTTATTATGTAGGAGTAACAGCTTGTGCTAGTGACTAACTAGTCATATACAGAGCTGAAACACAACGCATGATAAAATAACTACAACCCTCGTAGGTTGAATGAAAATGTGTTTTCTTTTTTGCTACAATCACAATGTGCAATTGACTGAAGGGAACGTAGAATAGGAAATGACTAGCCCCTGCCGATTAATAGATTTGAAATAAATTGATTTATGGAAAGAAATAAAAGAAAAAATGGAGAAATAGCCTAGAGTTAATGGTAGACTAACCAAAACAGAATCAAATGCAGGCAGGAAATCAACTTGATGGGTCACAAGTAAGACAGTCTTCCCTGAAAGTGCTTCCATAACATATTCCTGCCAACGTACAAATTAGCTTTCACTAAAAGCCAGAAGTTAATAAAGAAGGGCACTGCCCATGTTAGGAAAGTGTATTTACATTGAATAAGTTTGTAGCAGTATGTGCATCAACTGCACTGAATGGATCATCCAAGAGATATATATCAGCATTCTGATAGAGAGCCCGGGCAAGCTGAATTCGCTGCTTCTGACCACCACTCAGATTGACCCCTCTCTCCCCTATTTCAGTGAGGTCGCCATAAGGAAGCAGCTCCAGATCCTTTACAAGTGAACATCTCTCAAGTGTCTCTCGGTATCTTTCACCATCCATAGCAGAACCAAACAAAATATTTTCTTGTATCGTCCCTGTTTGGATCCATGCTGCTTGAGAAACATAGGCAATGGTCCCAAAAACTTGAATCTGAAAGTCATAAAGATAAATTTATGATGATAATTTTAGAAAGCCTGTGGGACTTAAAGTGCAAGTAATATCTGTTGAGATTTTCTAGTTATCAAGGGGAAAAAAAAATAGCAACTTACACTTCCTCGAACATTTGGAATTTCTCCCAGAATTGCTGCTAACAGGCTTGATTTTCCGGAGCCGACTTCTCCACATATAGCTAACTTTTCACCAGGCCTAACCTCTAAGTTTATATTTCTCAGGGTGGGCTTTGATATATTATCCTCCCATGAAAAATTAGCTGACTTGATAAGAACAGAGTGGGCTACATTCTCCATGTTGCATTTCCGGACATTTGCAGTCTGCAGTTCTGGTGCCTCGAGGAATTTTACAATGCGTTCAAATGCAACCTTGGCTTGAATGACAACCCCAATGACCTCAGGAATAGATCTAATGGGGTCCTGAACAAGGCGTAAAGTTGCCACGAAAGTGAAAACATTATTTGCATGCAATGGAACCTTGAGAAAATAACATGCTCCAAATGTAGCAGCAGAGACCAAAACAGGGGATGACCAAAAGAGGTAGGAATTATACGCTTTTCTTAACTGCACTGCCGATAACCATTTGTACTCCGCCTTCCTCAACTTTTCTATCGCATTCTTGAAATGGGTCTCCCATGCATATAGTTTTAACACCTTCATATTCACAAGAGCCTCAGAACTAGCCTTTAGCCTTTCATCTTGTGCCTCCATTAGCTTACTCTGAAACTTATGTTGTAACTTGGCAAGTGGAGCATTGCAAACCACAGTCAAAACTATCACCACCAACGCTGCAAATGTAGCTAGGCCAACGGCACGGAAAAGAATTACCAATGCAAGACAGAGCTGGAGGCTAGTGGTCCAAGTCTGATGGAACCAAAATGGGAATTCTCCAATCCTATAAGCATCCACTGTAACATAATTCATTATCTCACCACCTGAGTGTATTAACTTAGCAGCATTAGATAATCTTAATTGCTTCTTGTAAATGGCTGATGTGAGCAGAGACTTAACTTTCAAACCAATAAGCCTGGATCGTAAGTACCACTGCCTTTGTGACAAGGATTCAATTGTCTTTGAAAGGAAAAGTGTAATGGCTAACACATAACCTTCGTATCTGAAACTTTCATTTCCTTCAGCAACCAGAATGAAGGCATTTAGAAGCATAGGACCAGCAGAGACAGTGAGTACCTTTAGCAAAGCAAAGAAGCCAGACAAGAGAATCTCTTTCCAGTGGCATATGATTACTGTCTTTAGTACTGAAGGTTGGGAAGATGGTTGAATTTGCTTCTCTTTGTTTAGTTGCTCCAAGAACTGCAAATAACAACTTTCTGCTCGATCTTCCTCACGCAACTTGGGTATATCTTCTTCCTCTAGAGTTTTCTCCCTACCCTTTTTCATCAATGAATTTAGCCACCAAATTGAGGCTTTACTGAAAAATCCAGCTTTGCTAAATGGGGTAACATGAGCACTTTTACTGATGTCATTGGACTCGCCATTCAGAGGCGTATAAAGGCCATTTCCATTGATGCCCTCATCACCATCTTCATATGGATGCCCCTTATAAACACATAACAACAACAATGTTGCTCCTGGAAAAGACAGGACATCCAATACGGTCTTTACTGATAACTCTTTTCCGAAAATGGCAGCAAAAAGCGATAGAGCACAGACAATTGCAGAAAACAAGAATGCAAGGATAGACAATAGTCTTGCCGGTTGTCTTGGAAGTTGTTTTCCCCGGATGCTTACAGTCAAACCCACAAACAACCACGTGAGCCCTTGAAACAAAGCAAGTAGCCACCAATTCAAAGGCAAAGCGGTATGTGTATTCCTCAGTTTCTCTTCCAGAATCCAGATTCCCAAGCCCAAGTACACAATTCCAAGACAGCCATTAGCAAGGGCAGAGACTATTTGCAAACCTGAAAGGCCTCGAAATCGGGGTGGAATGTGACCTGTTTTTGATGAGGACTTGTGAAACATATTGAACAAGAGCGCAACTAGAAGCAAAATGTCAAACCCAATTATCAACACATGATTGACGCATGAAGAAGGATGAATCATAGACTCAAGATTGGAAGTGCATGGCTTTCCAGCTGTGCCTGAAGGACCAGATTCCCCACAAAATACAGTCCACAAATCCTCCATCATGCTTAAATTTACTCTGTAAGGTATACAATGCAAATAATAAGAAACCTTGTCTAACCAGCTTAAAAACAATCAGATAATTAATAAAAAAATTTATGGAAAAATGAAAACTCAAACAAGACATCAATGCAGTCCCTTCCAATTCACAGATGAAACATAAAGCCAAAAGCATCAAAGACATTATTAACAAAGCTAATGGGCATGCAGTGATTGCACCATACAACATAATTAGTTCACAATTAATATTAAAGGGCATACCTGAAAATGGCCCAAGAACAGGACGCCCTCTTCCTCCTCTTGGGCCTAAGCTAGTTACGCAAAATAGTTCACACAAAGAAAATGGTCCACCTACAAAATAACCAACCAATTCGTCACTGAGTTATATAAGCTCGAAAGTTAAGAAATTCAACCATAGTGATACTGCATTCGTCAGCTTCTGTATGAAACTACGAACGTGGGAGAAGAAACAGAAACGTGCATTTTCTTATCCTAAACCGCACCGCACTGGACACTTGAAGCATTTGATTAAGATCCGTTCGGCATTAAAATAATATAAGAAAACAATCTCGTTTTCGTTTTGTGCTCATTCTTGACAAATAATTTACAGCGACCACAAAGTTAAACAATGAAAGAAGAAAACAGAGGCAACATTCAAAGACCAATCAAACAACTTCCCATATAATAGTACAAGAAAAATAATAATTAATAATGAGGGGTCGGACTAACCTGGAAACCCACGAAACCCGATGTCTTCAATGTCCTTTTGCAAACCCAGAATTTTTTTTTCTTTACTTTTTTTAGACGAAAGATTGAAACTTGAAAATGGTTGAGTTTTTGGTTTCTTGAAAATAAAAGGCGCTCTCTGATTGGTAAATGGGCTACAAGTTTGCGGCCCTGTGCGGTGTGTTAAAGACTGAGAGATGAAGATGGACTGAATGCTTTGCTATTGCTAGTGTTTATGTGTGTGTGTGTGAGAGAGAGAGAGAGAGACGTCATTAATTGTCGGAGTCGGATATCGTCATGGCTCACGTCTCGACTCTCAACATTTACAGAGGAGACACACAGGTGGCTTTTGGTCATCGTCTCTCAATTTACTATAGACCTTAAGCCTAGCGGCTGCCCATATTTTAATATTTTAATATATATATCCATACACTAAACGATCATATTCATATCAGAGAAATACAACGTATCAAAACAACTTTAGATAATATCTTTTTCTATAACAAAGAAAAAATTCGTGGATGAAAATTACAGAAAAAAAATTATATTTTAAGGCTTATTTTTTATTCCAATAATAGTTGAAGTGATATATAGTTGTGTGGTCATAGGGGTACGTATGCGATTGTATTCCAATAATATTTTTTACTATTTAATTTTTGTCCTTTTAATGTATATGCATTACTCTTTCAAGCTAGCAACCACAATAAGTTGACCTGTAGTTATATAATATTAGTATGCATGCATTATTATTTCAGTATAGCAACCAGAAAACAGTTGACCTGTAGTTGGCATTTGAGTTATGAATCCGAGCTGCCAAAGTGTGGCCAGAAACTGAGATAATATGGAAATTGAAGGAGGTGGACAGGTATTTATTTCCACCGCCCAAAATAATGCTTTTGCAGAAACAGCAAAACCTATCAGATGGCATTCTTCAAGCACGAAAGGAAAAAGACAAAAAATGGAGTAATTTTTGGGTGTTCCAGGTACACCACGTGGCTGGTGTACCATCCAATAGACGAAGGACATATGGAATATTTCCAATACAGCCCGCCAGATGTCATAAAAAGAAATGCAGTAAGTTAGACAATAATTCCACATGTCCTATGTTTATTGGATGGTACACCAGCCACGTGGTGTACCTGGAACATATAAAAATTTCTCCAAAAAATGGGAGGGATTTAGAGTTCAGACCAATCACATAGCCTCAAACAGAAAGCGACTCTTTTTTTTTTGAACTCCTCTTTTCTCCCCTTGGAGTGAGTAGGGATCTCAACCTCTACATTTAACATTTATGTAATATATTAGTAAGTATATTTTTGTTCACTACTTTAATTCAAGGTGTACTTTTATTATCTTTCTTAATATTTGACTCGTGTCTATTGACACAACTATAGTTACATAAGTATAATTATACTAAAAAACACGTGTCAAGTATTTGAGAATGATGATGAGAATACACCTTGAATTAAAGTAATCATAAAAATATACTCCCATATATTAATAGCAGGCTTTCAGGTTTCCTTATATTATTGGTCACAATTATTTCTCTTGGGTGGTAGAGTACATATAAATTAATATTGATATATATGGGGAACATGCATTCATTGTTTTTGTTCATACTGGATTTGACTTACTTACCCAATGAAGTAATAGGACTTTTGGATACGCATCACCATCATCTTTGTCATCATTGTTGTACGCTGAATCACGTGGACGATTTTAGTACATGCATCTCTCTATCTTTTATGCGTCAATTTGAAGACAAAAAATCATCACCATCTAGTCGTTGTTCTTACTTTTCACGTTTTAATTTTTCTTTTCTCTGTGGCTCTGGGCCGACAAAAGCAATGGTAGAGTCCTTTTGGTACAATTAAATTGGCGTTTTGTCTTTGTGGCTTGCACAATAATTATAAGTTGCACTAACTAATCCACTCATTATTATAGTCAATTATGGACAACCCAAACAAAAAACATATATTATATATACGGGGTAAATGACAAAGAAGAAGTTACGTAAACATTTAGGATGTTGCATGTTTTTTTTTGTTTTTTTTTTTTTTGTAACAAGGGGGGGCTAAAAGCCCAGCAACACCTAAGCAGCAACAAAACGATGCATGGACACACCCATGGTATCAGCATACAAAATATCCTTAAGGAAGTCGGGAATCGTTTTACAGAGATAAGGAACGGACCTAGGATTTCAAAATGGGGTGGGCTAGAATTACGTTATTGAACTGTTAGATTTTAGGCTTGGCTAAACCCTTAAGGGAGGCTTATGGAATTGATTCTCTTATCCGGATGTCTGCACGTTATTATCGTGCGGATGCTATTGTAAACAAGCAGGAAAGCAGAGAGAGGTAGTACAAAATACATGGCATCCGCACGATAATAACGTCCGAATGTCCGCATAAGAGAATTTCTGTATATATATATACATATATATACCAACTAAGGCCTACCATGATGAACAAAAATGAATTAAGAGAAAAGAAAATTCATAAGAAGATTCAAAAATGAAAATTTATCATCACAAAGATAGAGTCAGAAAGACACACGGCACCTAGAGGTAAGACTACAATTATCCAATTAGTTTAATTGATATTTATGCTCAAAATGGGCTTAACATTAACACTAACCATAAGAAATAAATAAATAAACTCACTTGGGCTATAGCCCAGGTTGTACAAGTCATAGGTTCGTGCTTGAGTCCTAGGACCAAAATCAATGCTCCTAGCAGGAAAAGCTTCAACAGCAAAATTATGCTCATGATAGATATGGTTTATAGAACAATGCCAATCCTTGTTGATCTTTGACTTGCAACAACATATGATGCTGAAGAGGGGATGTTCATCCAAAAAGAAGTTACGTAAAATTATCTCTAGCTTTATGAGATACATGCTTATGTTGTGAGTTCAATAATGTAGCATTGCATTGTCAAGATCTAAAAGATTAGTTTATGTGAGAATATGAAGGTAAAAATGTCCTATATTAGAAAATTTAAAGATCTAGCAAGAGTTTATAAGGAGTTGTGCTACTCCCTTATTATCAATTAATTTTGAGATAGAAACTCAACTTTCTTCAGTTCGATCAAAACATTAATAAATAGGATAAAAAAAAGCGCGTGCATGGAAATTCAATAATATTGTGAATCTGATGTTCTGTCTGCTACACTACCACTATATACTCTAATCCAAACAAAGCACAAGATTCAATGCAACCAGAAATGATTTATTTTATGAGAATCAACTTGGGCAACGATGGCAATGCTTCTACTGGCTTTGTCCTAAGAGATAGTGATGGTCATGTGGCTTGGCTCATGCGGTTCACCGTGGTTTGAAAAAGATTTTGATTGAACTAGACTCTAAGCTCATTATTGACTGTGTGCGTCCACAACATGTTAATTCATGATGTGTGGCACTTGAGCTCCTTTTGCGATTCCATCAAGATTACTCCTGCTTTTAGAGAAGCCAATTTCTTGGTTGATGCCTTAGCCAACGGAGGTCATGGGTTGTCCCCTTCTTCGTGGAAAGTTGGACTCCCTTTACATATAGTGCATGTTTTCATTTTTTACCACTTCGAGTATGCGTGTCCGAGAGATTTCGGGTTGTAATATCTTTTATTCGATAAAAAAAAAAAACAAACTTGGGCGCAATCAACCAGAAATTAAAGTAATCATATCGGCTTGGGTTGCGTTGCCATGAAGTTTGAGCTTTTGTGATGAATGCCCATGGGCTGCTCATATTCGTAATAGATTTAGCCTACTACCTGATGGATTATGCAGAGCTTTCCAACGTATTTCACTGGTCAGGCCCAAAAAAGCAATAGGCACCCAGAGAATTTGCTCAGGGAAACCAGCCCCTCTTTTCTTCCCTTTTATTTTTGTCCGAAATCTTTTATTTTATTTTTCATTATAACAAAATCGGGGAACTTTTTAATTCCTTGCTGAGTAGTGTCTAGTGTGAGTACACCCAGGGGTGAAAATGATAACTTTCGAAAAGTTTGGTGTCTTGAGCAGATTTCAGGTGAATTTAGAGGCCTCGAAAGACAAAAACGTAATTAATGGGGCCGCTTTTTTTGTGTCGAAGTAGGCCCAATAACATTATACAACTATAAAATCCCGCATGATTTGTCCCGCATTTAGGCGGTGGCGCTGAAACCCAAACACTAAAGTCCACAGCCACAACAACATTCACTTCATACAGAAGCAACATACCCACCATTCCCAGACTCTGAATCCATCAGCTAAACAAGGAAGAACTGCTAAAAAAGGAAGAAGAAAAAAAGAAAAAGAAAAACAGTATATGATTATTCTTATTCTGACATTAAAAATCTAGACTGGGGTCAAATTGCAGATCTGTTTCGGACAATGTAAGCCAACCCAAATCCATCGTTTTCACTGAGCTCATAGAACACCCAATATACAGTCTATGCTTACTGTTCTATCAACTGAAATTGTTAACCTTGCTCCGTTGCGCACACAAATTGGAAACACATTGAGACCACAATCAATCACAATGGTAGACAAAATGCAGACCAGGGCATCGAGTGCTCGTGTTTTCCGATCCCGGATTCCAACGCTCTTGGTCTCCATGTTCGCCACCTTCGCTTCCATCTATGTGGCTGGCCGGTTTGCTCTCTTCTCTCCTCTCTTCTCTTCTCTTTTGCATCTCATTTGATTTTGCAGAAAATTCGACCCATATGATTTCCTCCCTTTTTCTTTGATCTGGGGATTTTCTGATATTAATTTTGGGATGTAGGCTGTGGCAGGATTCGGAGAACAGGGTTTATTTGATCAAAGAACTCGATAGGGTTATTGGGCAGGTGGGTATGTCTTGGTTTTGTATTTAAGATTGAAATTTCGGTTCTTTTCTTTTTTCTCTTTTCCCAATTGATTCAGGCATGTGAGCAAATTTGGTTTTTGAGTCAAAATTCACATTTGACTTTAGGCAACACCAGCTTGAACTATTATTGCCTAACACCAACTGCAATCCAGATGGATGATTTTTTCTTATTTGGCCAATATGAAGTGCCTTTCTATACTTGTTCGAACTCAGATGTATACTTGTATAGATAGTTGAATTACTCAGGACTAATTGAGTTTACCACTGGAAACTGTTTTTTGTGTGATTTTTTTAGGGGCGATCTGTCATATCAGTGGATGATACGTTGAAAATCATAGCCTGCAGGTAAGATGCAGTCATTTGTTATCTGGTTTAATTGAAGATTTCTGATGGAGTTTTTTATTTATGATTCTTAGTTTACATATGAATCTATGGTTCTGATGTTGGCTTTCGGTTGCTAGGGAACAACATAAGAAATTATCAGCTCTTGAGATGGAGTTGGCTGCAGCTAGACAGGAGGGTTTTACTTCAATGCGCTCCACAGAGATTAATGGAACTGATTATAAGAGAAGGCCACTAGTGGTGATTGGAATTTTTACAACCTTTGGTCGCAAAAACAATAGAGATGCAATTCGTAAGGCGTGGATGGGAACAGGTAACGCACTAATCTTTCTATGGGCTCTATTTTCTGTTTCTGTTAAATTTAAATTTATTTTCTTTTTAATGTGGCACACATATGATTTGGTCTTGTATATAAATTCTTGAATGATAACAGATCACGTGGAATGTTGTGCAATGTTCCTGTTCAATGTTTTAGTTCTAGTAAGTGCATTGAAGGTTATCATTTTTTGTTTTGGAGGTTTTAAAGTTTGCATGTTAATATACAGGTGCTGCCTTGAAAAAAACGGAGAATGAAAAGGGAATAATCGCTCGATTTGTAATTGGAAGAAGGTTTACTTTTCATTGTATTTCTTTAATTCTGTAACGCTCCATGCCAAACATACAATGATAGTTGGTTAGAGCCCTTCATCGGATGATATGTTGTCCTGCAGTGCAAATCGTGGGGATAGTTTGGACAGAGCCATTGACAATGAAAACAGGCAGACTAAGGACTTCATTATTCTTGTACGTTTTACTGGTCACTGAATTAAGTAACTTCCTTTAATTTGGTGTACATGCATGCTTGCATGTGCGTTTGGCGTATGGAGATGTTAGCTTCAGTATTGTGATTATTTCCGCTCCCATTATTGGCAGGATACCCATGTAGAGGCACCTGAAGAGTTCCCAAAGAAGGCTAAACTGTTCTTCGCTCATGCTGCTGAAGAATGGAATGCTGAGTTTTACTCCAAAGTCAATGATGATGTCTATGTAAACATTGGTTAGTATTATCATTTATTAGATGGACTCATTTTTCCGTTTGCATTTGTATGCTTATCCTTTTTTCATTTCTGGCCAGATGCTCTAGGAGCTACACTTGCAACTCATTTAGACAAACCTCGTGTTTATATGGGGTGCATGAAATCGGGCGAAGTTTTCTCTGAGCCGTGAGTATATGTAACCTGTTAACAAGATAAGAGGTAAATATGAATTGAAAGATCATCTAATGTCTCATATTTGTGCACGCTGGCTTTTTCAGGAGCCAAAAATGGTATGAACCAGAATGGTGGAAGTTTGGCGATAAAAAATCGTAAGTGTCACTACAACTTATTTCAAGCTCCCCAGATATTTTCCTCTTTAAACTGAAATCCAAGTTTCTGCTTCCAACAGATATTTCCGCCATGCTTCAGGTGAGATGTACGTCATATCTCAAGCTTTGGCCAAATTTGTTTCAATCAATAGGTGAGTATTCTTCTCCGATGAACTGGTTCCATCATTTGCACCATATGCAGAGCAATGACTGAATTTTGTTGAATTGACTCTGCAGAGCTATACTCCGTACCTATGCCCATGATGATATCAGTGTCGGGTCTTGGTTTATTGGGATTGATGTTAAACATGTGGATGAAGCCAAATTTTGCTGCTCCTCTTGGACGGGAGGTCTCTCTCTCTCCCTCTCTGACTTACTCACACACACACACACACACATAACCACATCAGAATTTATGAGCCTGCTTATAATTCATTTTATTACCTCCCCAAGGTGATTTGTTAACATAAACCTTTGCTCTTTCAGGAGCTATTTGTGCGGGCGTTTGATTTGATTTGCTTTGAGGTTGTGTGAGAAAATATCAACCAGAGGCAGAGAGAAGGTCCGAAAGATATTTTCGCATCCCTTAGTGATGTTTCCAGCCTGCATGATGTAGAAGAGCTTGGAGGAAAAATCCTAGCTCAAATTGATAGTTGATACTGGGCGTCTTGCCCATCAGATGAAATGGGTTTGCCCTCGTAGCATGGGGACACTGCAGATAGGGAAGATGAGATTTCGACAAATCATGCCTAGAAGGACCGAGCTGTATAGATTTCAATTATACAAATTCGGAAAGAATAATAGAAGGCGTTCGTTAGCATGCTTTTTTGGTCCTTGGGTTATCATTCTTCATTCAAAGAAAAAGAAATTTGTGATTCTTTTTTATCGATTAATAACACCACATAACTTTGGAAAAGCTTCTCATCTCTAGAATGATAATCAAAGATGGTTGATTGTATTCTTATTCAGTTCAGTTCGTAGGCTATTCTTGTTCTCTTTGGCCAAGTTCCTGGACAGCATTGGAAAATCTCAAATCTTATTTGATGATCTCCATTAATTTGACAAGGAAATTGACCGAGTTGCAAATATAAAATGCTGGGCGTTTCCAATTATTGACATTTAACTCAAACATAAGTAACATAATATGTAAAGCTCTAACCAAAATACACTGACCACCATATGTAAAGCTAAAAACAATAATTTTTTTACAATCAGTGTAGGAAAGCAAAAAAAATTGAAACCTAACTTTCGCAAGAAAGATAGCATCACACTATTATAGGGGTAAATACAAGAATAATGTTTCATGAATGTCTCATGATGGACTGTTGAGAAAATGTGCCACTGCCTTGTCCGTGTCATTTTCATACATGATTAGGGCTTCGGCAACATCGTTTGATGCAAATCCCATCTCTCGAAGTAGGGTGAATGACTTGGCAAATTCTCGAACCTAGAAGACAGAAATTAAAAACATTCTTACACTTTCGTTTTTTGGACGAAAACATTCTTCCACTTAAACAGCTAAATTTGAGATCATAACTACCAGCACCCTCTGAACTTGCTATAGTTAATCAAGCTTAATGTGTATAGGCAGAGGGCTCAAGAAAGCACCTTAGTAGGATTGTCTCCATAATTTGCTACGGCAAGAGGAACTGCTTCTCGGCTGAGACCTGAAGCAATGTATTTGCTGACAATGGGATCTGCAACAGAACCCTGCAATAACAATAAAATACACAAAGGTAATTTAAACAAATACAGCCAAGAAACATCATTCTCAACTGAAACGATAAAGAATTCAAAAACAATTTTGTAATAGTGGCCTTTTTGTATATTAATGACAGATTTGACACACGGAAAAACTACTTCTATAAGTAATTCGTGTTTGATTTGCATTCATTTACAAGACTTACACAATGAATTGATGAAGAACGCAAAAGTCACCAGCTACATTTACATAAAAACAGAACTATCAAATGTGAAAGATAAAATGACATACGGATGAAGATGGTGATTGCACAGGCCTTTGGGGAGGGTTTTCCAGCCCGAGCTTGGCCCAATTCTGAGTTTCCTTCTCTAGTTCAGCCAAGACTTTTCTCTCAAAATCAAAATCGAATTGGAAACTGCTGCGGGGTATATCTCCAACTTGAAATGAAAAAGTAGGCTGAAAAAGAGCAATCAAGGCCAAACCCAATTTTATCAGATAATATCTTTTGGAAACACAAAGTTCGATCTTCAAGAAAACGTTCACTGATTGAAATTTCCCAATTCTACATAATTGCATTCAGAATGCAGCTCAGAAATTTACCCAATAAGCAATAACCATGAACATGAGGCAGAAATGCATTGATATAACTTTCTAAAAAGAAAGATTGAATCTTCTACAGTTTACATGACAAACAACAATTAAAGCGCCAAGCTTACCGGAGGAGTGATCCGATACTCTGGTTTTATAGTAACTCGAATGCCCAATCCGGCTGAAATTTTTAGCAACAGAAAGGCAACGATAAGATGCCACAATTAAAAAAAACCCTAAGCAAACATTTCGATCAGTTTGGGGAAAATTGGATCATGGGTTGGCTTACAACTTACAAGAAGAAGAAGAGGAAGGAGTTGTGGTTTGGTGGTGGGGAAGGGGACGGCCTGAGTGAGCGTACAGAGGAGGAGCCGCCGTTTGCCCCGGTTGACCCACCCGAGGGTACATAGACGACGACGACGATGGAGGCCCGTACATCGGATGACTAGACGGCGCTGATGACGTGGCAGGACGGTAGACATGAGAGTCGTATGGCGAACCCGACCTGGTCCTGTAATCGTAGTCCATTATCGCCAAGATATCACAGATTCAATTCGCAGAGGAGAGAGAAAGTGAAGTTCTTGTTTGAGAAGAAAGAGAAGAAAGCTCTGCTTGCGCGTTTTATTACGCGGGGCCTACCAACGACATTTCCATTCGGATTTTAGTTGAAGCATTCAATGTTTCCAACGACACGTCGTTTCAAAAATCACTACAAGTAAAAACATGAAAAATAACATAATTTCATACCTACATGCTACGGATACACTGGCAATATCGATACAAAATTCGTCTTTTAACTTATTGCAATATTTATCTTCATGATGAAAGAAAAAGAAAAAGTAATATTATTTCTTAGAGACTATACTACAAGTCTACAACTATTCAATCTAGAAAGTTACAAAAGTGCATGTCAAGGATTAGATACTAGGCAATCACAGCATCAAGAAAGGACACTGATCACTATAAAGACACAGGATTTGGTGTTCGAGGATTTTCATAGTCATAAACCAAAGATGTGGTCATTTGAACCAAATATGGCAGCGTTAAACTGTCTTGTATTCAAGTCACTCCCATCCAGAGCAGAACCAAAACGGTCAAGCCATTGCGTTGGGCTAGGATTATCACTCTCCTCTACCCACTCCGAAGTCATGTCAATATCATCGAATTGAATAGGATCGGCTTCTAAAGTCTTGGTTCTTGTCTGTCTTGCTAACTTGAGATTGTAATTTATGTAGACAAGGTCGTTCAGTGTTTCTCTATCAATCTTGTTGCGCTTCTCCGAGTGAATTTGCTGGAATGCACTCCAATGCCTCTCGAACGTGAAACTGCTGCAAACTTGGCTGAGTATTCTGATGGCAACTCGTTGCAAAACAGGTGCAGAATCGCCATATTGTTCCCACCAAAGCCCTACATTGAGTTACAAGTTTTCAGATCCAAGAAATAAATAGGGCAAACAAACATAAGGAAACACCATTCTCTCGTATGCAAAGCATGAATGAACACTAGTTGGACAACTTTAGGCAGTCGAAAATCCAACTTCTGGTTGCAGTGGAGGTAGATTTAGAGGATGCAACATGATTCTCATATGTATGATGTGTCTATACAAGGACTGCCAGATGCAGATTACTGATGTGTGATGCAATATGATTCTCGTATGTGTCTATACATGTGCACATACCGAAATGCTTATAATTTTGAACTGTATACTTACCAGGTGAAACTACATCTCTTGCTTCCATTGCTAGGCTACAACCAAACATCCCAGTTGCCTTTGTAAATGTGAATATTTGACTAGTAATGTCACGTCTCATTTCAGGCATGGGGAGTAGCTTCTCCAGAACTTTAAAAAAGTCCTCCTTTATAGATGTAAGAAATTTTATTTCTGGATTATATTGGATGCCAGGGTTCAAAAATGCTGCGGCTGCGTGTAGAGGTGAATGGAGTTGATCCCGCCACTTTCTATCTACTATATCTAAGAATGTCTTGCACTTGTTCTCATCCATTATATAGTATGTCCTTATTGATTCCTTGGCCCTGGTCATTAGCTCATATATAAAACCCACAGAAGGTTTCCCTCCAGATACTTCCCTCAACACTTTGAGAAATGGCTCAGAGATGGCCACACTTTCTTCCACTGCCCTCCAGAAATCATTATCCTCCACAATGGAAATACATGAAATGCTCTGTGTTTTATTTGCATAAGAGGAGTTAGTGCAGTACTCGGGGCTGTTGAACATGTGTTTCAACCTTGACCTTTGCTTCAACATAGATTGCAAGGAAAGGAAGTTGGAAACAGACTTCGTGATGCCAGTTCTAATGAGTTCCTGCCCCCCAGTGAACTTTTTCATCAGATCAAGCATCGAGGCATTGTTGTATATGAACTTTGAAATGGTTTGTGCTTGTAAGATACATCTGTTCACCCAATCCACCTTTGAGAATTCCTCTAAAATAAGATTTAAACACTGAGATGCACAAGGAGACACAAAAATGGTTGCATAATTCTGCAAAATATGGTTCGCAACCCCAGTATAGTTGAAACTACTATCCATGATGATCTGCACAACATTTTCTTGGCCAAAATCTTGTATGACAGAATCAAATAAATCAGCAAGGCATTTTGTGTTCTTGAAATATGCAGATGCATCCACGGACTTATGAAAAAAGGTCCGTGAGGGTGATGAAACCAAAAAGTTAATCAAAGCTCTCGACTTGTTGTCAGTCCATGTATCGGCAATGATAGTACAACCTGTGGTAGTCCACTCTTTTTCAATATCTTTCGACTGTAGGCTCATTTCAGACTTGATCCTTTCCAGCCATGTAGTCTTCAGAGTTTCTGCAGATGGACCTATAAATCCAGGACCACACTTTGCTATGGCATCAATCATTAGCTGATAGGATGAAGAACGAGCTATACTGAAGTCAAGCTTGTTCTCAAAAAAGAACAGAGCAATATTTCTCTCTGCATTCTCCTGGTTATTCAAGGGGGGAGGGACCATTGGAGTGACATTAGGAAAAACTTTCTGGATTGGAGTCGGTGTATCGAAAGACATGAGAGCTTTACTAGCAGAGACATTTCCAGGAGATTTGACTTCTACTAACTTTTGCTTTTTACCACTAGAAGTTTCTTTGACCTCCTCCTTTGATGCTATTATGGTCCTCACTCTATCAGTAACATCATCTCTCACTTTGCTACATGGATTTACACCCTTACTTGGAAGTCGAGATAGATGATGCTTCAATCTACTAATGCCACCATTCAGAACTCTCTGACAAAATTTGCATCTCACCTTGTTTCCATCTAATTTCTCAGCATATTCCCAACAAACATCTTTTTCTCGAACCACTGCTACAAGGTAAGCACAAAACCAATTCATTTATACGGCAGTAGTTTCTACATGATCTTATATCAAAACAAACTTATCATGTAAGGTTGATTCACTTTGAAAAGTAATATCAACATTTGAATCCATCTAAAAATGTGTAAATTGCAGCAGAAGCCATTCTGAGAGAAATAACTGAATGCAATAATGCAAGGACACAGTAAATTTAACAAATGAAAAAATGCAAGTGTGTTAGCATTGTACTCAATCATGGGCTTGTTGATGATATAAATAGAATCCATGAAAAGAAAAGAAAAGTGAAATCATAATGCTGAACTTACTTCTTCTCTTCTCTTCGGCGCTGTATGTCAACCTACAGAGGGAGCAAAGTAAAACTCAGCAGTGAGTAGCTGATTTTCTCGTCTCTGCGCCTGTTCAATTACATAAATTTCAAAAAGGTCAAAAAAGAAGAAAACTTTGTGGATGCAATTTAACATATAACAAGAATTACAAGTTTGGGTTCAACTGTTCTTCCTTCCAACACAGAAATTTGTAACCTTTAATCCCTTCAAACCAAAAACCCCTGATATTAACTCCCACAAAGTCTGCAGACTTATCCAAATCCTCATTATTTCATTCATTTAGATTTCATGTGGTTCTCATTTCTCTTTCCAGCTTACAGCCCTCGCATTTTACATTTTTTACCAAATTGGTTAGAATTAATCTTATGATTAGTATCATCAGCCACTATATAAATGTGCATGCTTCCAAATTGGCTTTCGAAATTCAACATCTAATGCATAAATTGGAACCCAATAAGCTCAAAAGAAAATGAAACTATTTTCCGGCGAAAGTTTTTCAGGAAGAAGATGCCTCCGGCGAACGGATAGCACTGTAAAATAGCAGAGCTTCTGTGTTCCCCCCATATATCAGTGACCAGACAAAGGATCTAAGATTCCGAATTCCAAATCTAAAATTCAATTCCTCAAAGACAAATAGAAAAGAAAAACAAATATTTGAAAATTGTTGAAATGCAGGAAGCAATTGAAAAGAGAAATAGCGAGACATTTAAGGAACTTACAGAGAGAAAGAGATTGGTCCTTCTCGACGGAGAGAAAAACGGAGGCGGCAGATTTTTTAGGGTTTTCCATTTATCGCGATATTTTGGAGGCGTATGGTTCTTTTTTGGCATCACTCGGAGTGTGTATCCGGTCTTTCTTCTTTATCCTCTCTTTTCTCGTTCTTTTTGTTTTTCCGACTTTTCATTTTCATTTTTATTTGTTACCTTTTTGGGTTTCTTTGGCGATATATCGCGGTCAGCTTATGCTCCGAGTTCAGCACCCAAAGAGAAAAGAAAGATAAAATAAAATCATGCTTCCAGCCAATCACATCATTACACGATCCGATCTTTAAGTTATTGCGAATATTTTTTTTTTATAGTGCTGCTATTTCCACCCTCCAGTTCTATTTTCCCACCCATTTAATCTTCTCCCCCCCGCCATGTAAATTTGAAAAAAGATAATCCTATTTTTACACCCACCATTATTCCTAAAATACCCTTTAATTATTAATTCAAGCAAATTTTCCTTACTTTCATTGAAAGCATGCTTCAAACCTTCAATCCCTGTCAATCAAAATACGTGGGATCCTCTATAAAGTATTATTAAAAATTAAAAATTAAAAAAAAAAAATCACTTTCAATGTTCATCGTCTCTCCACCGAACGAAAACAATAATAGAAATAAATGCCATAATTAAAAAAAAGACGAAGAGCAAAAATGAAAAAGAAGACGAAGAGCAAACTGAGCAAATGGAACTGTAAGCCTGTGCCCTTGGGTTCAGAAACTGAGAAGAAATCTGATGGAATTGGATTGGACCCAGCTGGAAATTTTGAAGCTTTATTGGAATTTTGATTTGGGTTTGGTCGGGATGAGGGAGAGAGGGAGGGAGGGGTTGGGGTTTGACAAGGATGAAGGAGAATAGGTATTTTTTTTTTTAATCTAAAGTCCTTAGAAGTCATTTTACAAATTTATAAATTTGTTTTTAAATTTTGAAAATAAGGTGGATGGGGAAATAGGACAGGTGGGTGGAAATAGCAGCACTTTTTTTTTTCTTCCTAAAATGCCTGATTGAGCGTAAATAACATCCAATATGAATTGACATATGCTTTGTATTTTGCGGTTGATTAAATTATGACGTGGCTCAAAGATGTATGCCTTGTGTATTCCCATATTTTATATAGCTTATAGTTCTAACTGTAAATATTATTTTATCGTTACATATAATAAGCAAAACCTATTTCTTTGAGTTAGGCAGGATTTTGAAAAGCAAAACCTATAATAATAGATAGCAGCCAACAGGTGAGCCCATTGATTGTAACATTTGGATGCCAAATTATTGACCAGTTCGCAGCTCTAAGTAAAAAGAAATGAATGGCTCCGATTGGTCTCACTACACTCGTGCACTCTGCATCTGAAGTCCCACATTGGTCGTTCCTTTCCCCCCAACAACCTACGTGGCAGCATCTTGCGAAGGGCCACCTTTGATTGGTACTTCGGTCGGCCTAAGAGCAATTTTCGCGCCACTTTCGGTGGTTATGAAGTATCCAATGGAGGTTAGGTGACCGGCGCAAAGGTTAGAACCATTGATTAGGGGCCTTAACAATTTATTAGGAAGTAAAAAAGATAATTACTGTAACTTGAAAATCGCGCCGATAATACCAACTTGAGATTATGTGAATTTATGAAAATTACAACACAAAAGGAAGTGCGTAAATTCATTGGAAGATTTTGAAAAGGAACTCGAGTAGTTGTTGAAAACAGCTCAGTCATTCGAGACTCTTTTGAGTATCACTGAAGCTTTCCCGAGCTTTTTCGAGCTTCGAGTAATTCCTTTCAAATTTCTTTAAGAGAAAAACTTACGCAAGCTTTGCTTTGTTCTTATTTGGCAAATCTCTCACCAGAGCAATCATAAAAGTCAAATCATGATTTTGGGATTAGGTTTGAGCAGCATTTTGACTATCTAATATCATATTCGTTTTACTTGAGTTCTTGTCTATCTACACATCATTACCTCACAGAATAGTGACAGAAATATGGCCAAATTTTCAAATTAAAAAAAGGTGAAGAACAAATTTCCTTTTGGTACGTAATTAGAACAAAAAGATAAGATAGAAAACTATTCTCATCAAAAAAAAAAGATAGAAAACTACAAAAACCTAGGTTTGTTAGCTTCCTCTCGCTAGAAAAAAAGAAAAAGAAAACAAATTCTCGAGCTCAACAACTGCACCAGCGTTAGACCCAAAAAAATATATAATTGTTTAACTTTTTTGAGCTTCTTCTTGACTTTCCTAAACGCCTCATCTCTTGGTCTTCTCCAAATCCACATGCACCCTCCTGTTCATGCGCCATAAAATAAAGCAACAAGCTTTCGCCATTGGTTTTCTTCCCATCAATAATGATTATCTTATTTATGGCTTCCTAACTTCTCCGCATGTGGCCATGCTGCTTCGGCAAGCAAGCACCAGCTCATCTCCATCATCACCACCATCATTGCAGGTTACCCATTTCCCCATTTACCTCTGTGACTCTCTGTCTCTGAAACCACAGCAGCAATCAATGTTGTGTGCCCAAATGAAATGACCCAATACTAAAACTTTTGTTGCAGGAAGCAGCAAGGGGAAGATATCAAGATAGGCTGATTGTTGGTTGATTTTTGGGATGCCTATGGTGTGATTTGAAGCCACAAGTAAGTTTTTTTTATTTGTCTTTGATTATAGCTGTGTATGGTTTCTCTGTATATGCTAGCTCGAACATTGTTGGGTTTATGTGAAAGTGATGGGAATTAAAAAAAGTACAATTTGTGAGAGATTTTCTTGGCAACCTAACAGAGTTGGTGAAACAAGGAAAGTGTACACTTTTCTTTCTCCTAATTCAAACTTAACAGCTGCTTTTATTGACTGGATCTTCCAATTTAAAGCCTTTAATGAAGTCAACCTTATTAGCAGTAGTTTCAGAAATTAGGCTGCTCTGCTTAATATGACCATAGCTCATACACAGTTTATAATATTTCTCACGATAAGTTTTTGAATTTCATTTATCCAAATTCATGTGTAGTTGGGATCAAGAAATCAGTCTGTGCTTTGCCTGCAGGAGAAGATGGACAAGAAAGTAGAGCTTTTGTTCGTTTTGTTGATTGGAACCATTTTCTTGCATGCCACTGCGGACCCAGTTGAAGATAAGCAAGCTTTGCTAGATTTCCTTCACAATATTTCTCACTCAAACTCTATCAAATGGAATGATAACTCTTCTGTGTGCAAAACCTGGACTGGAGTGATTTGTAGCAAAGACCAGTCCAGAATAGTAGAGCTCCATTTGCCTGGAGCTGCTTTACATGGTCCAATCCCACCCAACACTCTCAGCCGCCTATCTGCCCTTCAGGTTCTCAGTCTCAGGTTGAATAGTTTAACAGGTCCATTCCCTTCTGATATTTCTAAACTTGAAAACTTAACCTCCCTTTATCTTCAATTCAACAACTTCTCCGGCCCATTGCCTTTAGATTTTTCACCTTGGAAGAATCTTACTGTCATGAATCTCTCAAACAATGCATTTAGTGGGAAAATCCCTTCCTCAATTTCAAGTTTGACTCACCTCACAGTTCTGAATCTTGCCAACAATTCGCTTTCGGGTGAAATTCCTGATCTCAATCTTCCTAGTTTGCAACAGCTTGATTTAACTAACAATAATCTCACAGGGAATGTGCCTCAGTCTCTCCAAAGATTTCCAGGTTGGGCCTTTTCAGGTAACGGTCTTTCATCACAATGGGCCCTTCCTCCAGCTCTTCCAGTTCAACCACCTAATGCTCAACCAAGAAAAAAAACAAACCTTGGTGAGCCTGCAATACTAGGTATTGTGATTGGTGGATGTGTTCTGGGGTTTGTTGTAATTGCTATTGTGATGATTATTTGCTGCACCAATAAAGAAGGTGAAAATGGGCCAGTTGAAAAACCACAGAAGAAGAAAGAAATCTTTTCAAATAAAGGAGTTTCTGAGAAACATGACAAGAATAATAGGCTTTCCTTCTTTGAGGGTTCTAATCTTGCATTTGATCTGGAGGACTTGCTGAGGGCATCTGCTGAGGTGCTTGGTAAAGGAACCTTTGGGACAACATACAAGGCTGCTTTGGAAGATGCAACTACTGTTGTGGTGAAGAGGTTGAAGGAAGTGAGTGTTGGAAAGAAGGAATTTGAGCAGCAAATGGAGATTGTAGGAAGTATCAGGCATGAGAATATAGCTGCTCTAAGGGCATATTACTATTCCAAGGATGAGAAGCTTGTTGTGTATGATTATTATGAGCAGGGGAGTGCCTCTTCATTGTTACACGGTATAACAAAAGCCTCCTCTTACATTTTTTGTTCTTTTTGACTCATTTGCATCAGATGATTGTTAGTTATGTTCAGTGTTTATAATGGTGTTTATGCATCTTTAATCTTGCAGCTAAAAGAGGAGAGGGCAGGACGCCACTAGACTGGGAGACTCGACTAAGAATAGCAATTGGTGCAGCCAGAGGCATTGCTCATATCCACACACAGAATGGTGGAAAACTTGTCCATGGAAACATAAAGGCCTCAAACATTTTCCTCAACTCTCAAGGATATGGTTGTGTGTGTGACATTGGTTTGGCAACACTGATGAGCCCAATGCCCCCGCCCGCAGCGCGTGCTGGAGGATACAGATCCCCAGAAGTGACAGACACTCGAAAGTCTTCCCATGCATCCGATGTCTACAGTTTCGGGGTCCTGATACTTGAGCTCCTCACTGGAAAAAGCCCCATACACACAACAGGTGGTGAAGAAGTTATCCACTTGGTAAGGTGGGTGAACTCTGTGGTCAGGGAGGAATGGACAGCAGAAGTATTTGATGTAGAGCTCTTGAGGTATCCAAACATAGAGGAGGAAATGGTAGAGATGTTGCAAATAGGAATGTCTTGCGTGGCTAGAATGCCGGAGCAAAGACCAAGCATGCCGGATGTGGTTAAAAGGGTGGAGGAAATTCGTCAAGTCAACACTGGAAATCCGCCATCGTCATCAGGAATATCTACTCCAGTCTTAACACCTCCACCTCCTACAGCCGAGATAGGATCCTCCTCTCAACCACAGTGAAATTCATTCTACATAGTCAAGTTGTTTATTATAATATAAATTTATTTTTATCTTTCAATTCAATTGAAATTAGTTGAACTACCTGTTGTAGTTGGTTCTTTGACTATTGTACAATTTGTCTGGGCTTGGTTGTGATGAACGTGATATTCAATTTAAGGGTCTTTGCTCATTAGTAAAACCAATCACTGTCACTGCTTGATAATGGAGGGAGGGCATATGCAGATTTATTGGTTGTGGTTCCATATCGTATAGCATATTGACGTTCTTAAACCTATCTAATTGATGGATACACTCATAACCTGCTTTTTTGTCATCTTCTTAAACCTATCTAATTAATCTTCCTTTTGGAATTCTTTCCTTGGCAAATCAAATTTTTCCGGTAGAATCACGCATCGCAAATTTTCCAACACGCAGAATCACTGATCAATGGGAAAAGAAATAAGAGACCTGCACAAAAGGCAATGTCTGCAATTGCAAACAATTATAGATCAATTTTGAAATCTACATACAATGGCATTGGCTTTTATCAATGATTTCATACATCCAGATTAAACTGGTGAGTCTGAAAAGTACACGTATCTTTTGTGGTATAAGAATCACACTGAAATGAGAACGGAAGACAACATTTTCCCTATGGGGTCGGGCATGATGCTGAACAGAAACTTAGCATGCAATAGATAAAGAATCATTCATCTTTACAATGAACACAGCTGATCCCCTGCAATCACTTCTTCAAAATTCTTGTTTTAACACCCCCTGAAATTCATATAAACAGAAAGGATTCAGGGTCCCATAATCCAGTGAAATCATTTACCGGAGCTAACAGCAAATAGTTGGGCAAATAATTTGGAAGTGGTAAAATCCTAGAACAAAAAGGTACCAGACCTTCAACTTCCTCAAATTGAACCTCCTTCACAAATTCGGCAGTTGCATTATACTCAAAACTGCAAAAAGGATAGATCACACACATTCAGTTAGAACATACAGAAGAACAATTTCAATGTAACTCAAAGAGTAAAATATTGCAATAGAAAGAGATTTCGCATATACGGCTACAATGCTAATGTCGTCCGCAACATTAAAACAGAAGTAATGCTGGGTATTGTCGTCCACTTGAAAGTAAAGAACTGCAAAGGAAAAGTTAACCCTCCTAAGAAGGATGCTTTCAACCATTAAGGTATTATCTTATATCATGAAGATTCTAAGAACGAGCATCCATCCAAACAAGCAACAACTTTCACTTTCTTTTTCCAGAATAAAGCTAACTTACATAGAAACCACATATGCAATATCCTACATAACCCCTTCTCAAAAAGTAAAGCTCATATTCCCATCTCACAGCATCTAACAAGTGGTAGCAATGGGGTTATATGCTGCACTCAGAAATGAATCTATTGACTCTCTCCCAATGGTCGTAGGTGTGACAGATATCAAGAAGAATAGTCCAATAGAAAATAAAAAACAAAAATTTTGTCTGCATAAACTTTTCCAAGATACCCAATGTGGCTACCTATTGATGCATGCATATCCAGATATGCATTTATAAGCTACAAATGAACATTGCTGATAATAACCAATGCATATGCAATCAATCTGAGATTCCTAATTAGACGTCTAACAGGAAAGTGGGGAGGTGGATTTGGTATACTAAAGAGTAAACAAGAGAAGCCATGAAAACACATAATAAGAAGCACAATTTTGCATTACCAGTTAGAGAAACAAACTTCAAGTTCATAATTAGAAGCACTCTTAGTAGCTTCAACTAAGACAGTAACGATTTCAGTCTTGCGAGTACTAGCCATGAATACATCATACTCAGTCGGAATGATAATTGCGAAAAAGTTATCACTTAGTTCACTCAAGCACATCCTCTCTACAGCTGCAAGGGCTATCCTCCGTTTCAGTGCATCGGCCTCTGGGTCAACAATGTAGATGGCAAAGTCAGTGATCATCAAAATGCGCCGCTTCATCTTCCCAGAAGCAGTAAACTTCAAAACTTTATCGGCAAACAGAACCTCCTTGTCACCTGAAAAATTCAATGCAGTGGAATTCAATCAAGTAACTCCATTAGGCACAAGAAAATGCTTAAATTCTCTTTGCATTCCATTGATTGGTTAACTGGTTCTCAAATAAGAATGATAAGCAAAATTACCAATGCTACACTATCTTTACACAACCAAACATCCTTTTATTTGTAAAGGTATCTTCTGAACCTAAACTTCCAATTCAATACCAAAAAAGAAGGCAAAATGAAAAATTGATGTTTGATTTACCAACAGATAGCAAAATTGAAAACATTATGAAAGGCGAGACCTTGTTTCTGCAAGATTTTCATCAAGTACGGATTGGAACGGACGTCGATGTAGTCCCCTTTGTATTCTCTGCGAAACGAAGCTTTTCTTCGGACCTTGACCCCCATGAAGGGCTCCTGATCTTCAGTAACGTTGCTATTTCTCACTCCGCCATTATCTTCTCCGTCGTCGTTTTGGTGGCCTAGGGCTTCCGAGGGGTTCCCTTCTTCATCTTCCGCCACGTCGTATTTGGGAATCTCTGTTGGGGATTCGTCCACCTGGACCCGCTTCGGAACCTTCAACCGCTGCATTTTCAGGCGTCGTTACGGCGACTCAGAGACGGTGAGCGACGCGGAGTGAGGTGGCGTGCGGGTGGTGGAGGCTAACTTGCTCCGGGTGTGCGCTGCGCACCATGTGCAGCAGGTGGGTTGTAATCGGTGAGTTGGATTCTCGAATCTCCTATTAATCATCCAATCTACGCAACGGCGCACGTTAGAAACGTCGATCATTGGGTCCCAAGGGAAGCGTGTGCTCTTCTGCGATCAGTTTAGGGGCTGTAGGTGATCTGAGACGTCGGCACTGCGGGACCCAGATCCATATCGACCGTCCATCAGATAACAGCAAGTGGGCTAGGATTTCCCCTCGTAATCACCGTCTACTTTCTAGCTGGTGGATCGCAGTATATAATGTGTAGGACAACTGTCATCAAACAGAATAAAATCCTGACTTAAATTTAAGAAAATTAAATAGATTCATTATTTGAATTATTATATGATTTACTTCTTCTTCTTTTTTTATTTAATGAGCCATCTATATAATTTACTTGAGATGAAATTTATATAATAATAAAAAATTAATACAGGACGATGGAATTTAATCACACATTGGAAATTGGGCCCACTCAATGTCGGTCTCCGACCGTGTGGTTGACCGCCGGCGTTTTAACTTTTAACCAACGGCAGCAGCCAACAGAAAGACCAAGTCGTTGAACGCGCCTCAGGGGGAGCGGGAAACGACGTCGCTTTGGTGTCCCAAATGAAATCACCTTGACGCAAAAGCTATATTCGATTCCGCGGTGACTTTCGGCGCCAAAAAACAAAAACCAACCGGAAAAAAAAAAAAAAAAAAGGGAAAAGAAAAGAAGAAAGAGAGATTTTCGTAAAGGGAACGCCAAGTGGGACCCAGACAGAGGGAATAGAATTTAAGCCAATCAGCAGCAACAGGTCGATTACAGAGCGGTTTTTATAAAAGTCGTTCCATTTCATCAAAACACATTCACAATCCGCCCTCCTAAATTTCCATTTTCCATCTCTTTCTTCATCTTCTTCTTCGATTCATTGTTCACGTAGGAAGGAGGACGATCTCTGTCTTCGTTTCTCTCTGTAACTCTTCCTATCAGGTACGATCTCTTCGCTGAAATTTAAGTTATTTTAGGTGCTGGTTGTTGTGCATGGTTTTGGTTTTTGATCTGAGATGGTGATTTTGGATATTGGAAATAGGGTTTCGCAAATGGCCTCCAAACGGATCTTGAAGGAACTCAAGGATTTGCAGAAGGATCCTCCTACATCATGCAGCGCCGGTAATCACATCTTCCTGCTTATGAATTCATTTCCCGTTCTGAATTCTGGGTTGTTTGCCTCATAAATTTTGAATCTATGTGTCGATGTTGGCATGAAATTTCAGCTTTAATTTTCCACTTTCCATTCCAAATGATTCCGTTTAGTGTGATCAATTGGTGCTCTATGCATGGTTGGTGATTTGCAGTGAATTATCTGGGATAGTTGAATATTGTAATTTTGGTATGTTGCAAATTTCGTAAGGAAAAATTCCTGCAAACTCTGGGTCAATTTTTTGTAGTTGATGCTAAGAAGCATATAGGGGAAACTGAAATATGACTTCCAACAATAACATTGGTAATTTTACTTATTTAATCAGTTTGTGCATAGTTACTTCACATAGGAAAGCGAAACTGCGATCAGAATTAGTATAAGCCCACATGTCACTCATAATTCATGTTGATCCTGTACACTTATGTGTCGCCTGTGCTGAGATCAGAATTGTGGGTGTATTTCTGGGTAATTTGGGTTTGTTCCTACCATATGTACCAGATAATTAATGAAGAATGATTATACACTAGGTGCTTTTCATCATATAATTGCCTTCCTGTATGGATTTGTTTTTGTGGGGTGCTATGAAATTTGGAAGGTTTTTCCTTTGGGTGTGACCATAGTTTATAAGCATGTGTTCATATCTTGGCATGAAAAATTGTGCAAACCATCATATCTACAAAGTAGGTAGTACAGGGAACATAATTGATTCCGTAACAAATTTGCATGATTAGTGCTTTGGCCTGCATATAGGATACACGACTCGATGTGCTCTTAACCGTTGTAACTTGCATTTGACTAATGTTCTTGCAATTGCTCTTGTACCATTCGTGAAACATGGTTTTGGCATTCCCATCTGGACAATCAAGTCAAAAAGCATGTTTAGCTAGCTAAAATTGATTTCTAGTATTTTCACCCTTTCCAAATTGTAATGGATTCTATTGGTCCAGCTTGGCTACCTGGTCAGATGTTCAGATTGTGACGTTGTCTGCAGCTGGATTATCCAGTCTGGTCAGAGGCTTTACATACTACCAACTGGTTTAAATTTTGAACTTTGCTCTACATGACCATAAGCATTCAAAAGATTTATTACTCTTCTTGTACTGCATATAGGAAGTGACTAAAATATATAATGTCATTTTTCTATGCTTTGTTGTTTGTTTTATGATTATGCAGATTGCCCTCAGAAGATACACATTTTTACTCATATATAGTGCTGTATCGAGGACAGATGATGTTCATTCAAGAGCTTTCTTGTGTTATTTGAAATGAGACTTTTTTAAAGCATTCTGTATAAATCTTGCTCCATTTTCCATAAATATTTGTATAATTTCATTAATTTCTGGCCTTGTTTTCTTTGGGGACGTTGCAGGTCCCGTTGCCGAAGACATGTTCCACTGGCAGGCAACAATAATGGGTCCCCCAGACAGTCCTTATGCTGGGGGTGTTTTCCTAGTTACTATTCATTTTCCTCCAGATTATCCCTTTAAGCCACCGAAGGTACTAACTATCCAATTTTAAGAATGAAGTTTGTTTCTTTATCTCTGAACGTCAGTGGTCCACACAATTCGTTTTCTCTCCTTTCTTAATTCCCGGAAACAGTGAATACTTTTACCGATGATGTGATGAAGTTTGACTGGGGTTTGAACTTGAATTGATCTCCTTATGGTAAGAGACCAAGTTTGTCAGACTCATCTTCTTCTTTCTTCCATACTCGGCAGACCTACTACCTTGAATACCCATATTTTGAACTTTTTTTAGTAATTAAGTAAGTATTCTTCTTCTACCACTACCACCTCCTCAACCACCACCACTACTTTTACTTGGGACAACCATTATCATTGCCCTTCACATTTTCAGTTATTGCACTGCAAGAAACTAATGCAGTACTCCTACTTTCCAGATGAGGGAGAATATTTGGGGTTGTATCTTTCCATAAAGTACAATAAGAAGGCTGTTGTGGACGTTTTTCCTGCATATAGCAGAAATACCATTGCATTCTCTGTGTCATCATTCAATACTTTGTGTCGTTTTTCTAATAATGGAATTCTCGTTCTCTCGTTTTCTCCCTTGCTGACAAGTTGATGGTTTTTGTAGGTGGCATTTAGAACGAAAGTATTCCACCCGAACATAAACAGCAATGGGAGCATTTGCCTTGACATCTTGAAGGAGCAGTGGAGTCCTGCTCTAACTATTTCCAAGGTTTGCTCTAATAGCCCTGAAAGCTCCAATATATAAAATTTGAGAAGTCTATATTTTAGAAGTTAGAGGAGTGACAATTGTGATGTTATCATTCTGGAAAAGTGGCTGTGACTTATCACTGCACACAGAGCCTGTTGATTTTAAACTGCTTTAAGAGTCATTCCTTGCAAATACATTTCCTCACAAATGTAGTCAGCTTTGATATTAATTTCTTTTAGGGTGTTCATTAGAAACAATTGTCACTCGAACTGGTCTGTTTATATTGTAAGTTATCATAATGTTCGTTTTCTTTATCAGGTTTTGCTTTCCATCTGTTCTCTGTTGACGGATCCGAATCCTGATGATCCATTGGTGCCGGAGATTGCCCACATGTACAAGACAGACAGGAATAAATATGAGACGACAGCAAGGAGCTGGACCCAGAAATATGCCATGGGCTAAAATGAGGTGTGGTATGTGCGATAGGAAGGCCCTTATATCTTCTTTCCCGTGGTTTTAGTTGTGTATGAGGGATGTCTCTTGAATCCTAAAATGGACTAAAGAAGAGTTCCATAACAATGTCCCCAGTATTAAAAAAAGAAAAGTCAACACATGTTGCTTTCCTATTGTTTGTATGGATAATCATAATGGTGATCTTTAGAACAATGAATAGCCTCCCCACTATTGTTTCCTTCTTGTTGTTTGTTGGAAATTTGAGCTGACGAAACTTTACCATCAGGATCAAGAACTTTCGCATTGAAATGACTACAATTCTGGTCATCCTTGAATCTAAATTGGCCATATTTGTCGGGAAAGATTTGCAGTATCTCTGTACATTTAGAAAAGTCCTTGCTCTCTTTTGTGAACGATGAATGAAGTAAAAATTGAGCGAGGCCAGACAACCGAAGGGTGGTCTTCGATTCTATAATAACTTGTTTTGGCAAATTTATAAGTACATCAAAATTCTCGCTTAATAGAAAACTGATGGCATCACAAAATAATGTAATAACGAAGACAATGTGTATATCCAGGCTTCAGAAACAAGTCTTACTTTTCTTATCCACTTGCAGTGATTGATCAATTACTTCATCCCCTCAACTGTTTGCCTAGTAGTTTCTACTTTCTTTCTTCAAATGACCCCACGGTCATGCAATCTGGGAGCTTCTCCAGCTTTACTGAGTGGGTGTGTTGATGGATTCAATTTGGCTGTTATGAATGTTCTCATTCTATAGTGATGGTGCCATATATATACCTCTCATGTGAACCTTCATATTAGCCACATAATCATTTCATTAAACTTAAGTGAAGTTACTATTCATATGAATTATGTGACAGTTTCTCCTCATGCGATTCTGATCAGGTTCGACTCTTATATTTACTAATGGCCCGTATAAAATTAAGAGCCCTTTAGGCTCGAGCAAAGCCCAAACTAAAATGTAAAATCTCAGGTTTGGGTAAGGCTGGACCAACCTCTTTGAGTTGAGACCTTGAGGCCTTTGTATGAGTTATTTCAGTTTGCAAAAGTAATAAAACATTCTAAAACAGTTAATTCTAATTTCGAAAAGTATATACAAAAAACAACGGAGGAAAATCCCCACGTTCTCCCCACTCAAAGATTAAAGTAGCCATTGTCGGTGGGTAAAAGTCAAACTTATCGGCATAGCATTAATAACACATCTAGAAATTTGCCCAATCAACTCTTCAACGGTCACAAGATAACAGCCTCGAAAAAAACCTTGGATCAATCTTGATTGATTCTCTATCAATGTGGCCGGGAGCTATTATAAGATTATTTATTATTGGTAAAAATTTATAAATAAATAAATAAAGTTTTGTATTGAATCTGGTTTTTTTTTTAACCATACTTTTGGATGAGGGAAAATAACTTGGAATTTAACTAAAAGTCGGAAATTTAAGAGGAGAAATTGACAATTTCATTGTTTGGCAACGTAAGTGTGGAATTTATTAAATGACGCACGGAAAAAACTGTGGAAATTGGAAGATCAAATTCCCGAGTTTAATTTCCACCAAAATAGGCATCATTTACAAAATTTTGTCATTTACAAAATTCGACATACATAAATCCAAACACTAAGAGCATCCGCAATGATGCTCTCTATTTCTTAGCTAAAATTTAGCTAAAAATATAAGAAAACTATTTTAGGAGCTCTCTAAAAAATTTCAAATACAACCATACTCCCTAATTTGGTGAGTCATAAATACTATAACTCTTTTTTGATTGTTCCATCTCTATTAAAAAATAAAATAAAGAATAGTTAGCATTAAATGAAGGTTTGAAATACTCATTAAATAAGGCAGCATTAAATTATAGGGAGCCACTAGGAGTCCTTTTTCTCTCCTCATATTTAGGAACTCCTAGAGGACTCCCTATTTTAGGAGGTGGATAGAGCGCATGGTTGGAGTTGCATTTTTACAATGCCTCCCTAAAATTTGTTTAAGGAGGTGATTTAGGTAGTCCATTGTAGATGCTCTAAAATCTTCAATTGATAGAAATTGAAATTATGGAAATCTAAATTCCTTCATTTTAGAATTCTATGTAATTTTCAATTATTTTATCCAAACGGAGGATAATAGTACAATTGATAGGGTAGGGGATTTCTCACATACATATAACTATAATGTTGTAGGAATTCAAACATGAGACCTATTGTTTGCAAGTCAATACTTTTTATAAACTGAGCTGCACGATTTTAGTGATGCCTCAATCGTTTACTCTGTCGTGGGATCTTAATTTTGGTAAGAGTAAAAAAGATTTGATTGTTATCAACTCATAATTAAAAATAGCTTATGGAAATTAGACCACACCACCCAAAAGATATGAAGAAGGCCAGAAAGTCACAAATGAAGAACAACAATGCCTGGGAATGCCAAAAGCAATTTAATACGTTCAACTTCCCCATAAAAAAAAAATAAAAAATATATATATATATATATATATATATATGGCCATTGAACTTTAGGTGTCATGAAATAAAATAAGCCTTTGAACATAAAAATCAAAAGGACATGGTGACCCATGTTGCATATCATATCACAATATATGTTTTAATATGAAAATACACGTGTCGAATCTTTATGCATGCAAAGGATCTGAGTTGAAAACCTAACTTGAACTGAGGATTAAAATAAAATCCGGCAAAAGGGTCGTGCCCACGAGTGGGGGTGAGCATGGTCCCTGAAAATCTGGTTCATTATTTTTAGATAGATTTAAACCCCTTAATTACCTAATCTTAATTCATTTCATGTACTTGGACTCGAAGACTTGAAGACAGACAAGGCTTGAATGCAGGCTGCTTAATGCTGATGAGAAAGACCATGACATTGACTTCCACTAAAGACTTTTTGGTGGATATTAGGTGCGTGACGTATTGAAGCTGCTGTTTGCAAAGGAGAACATGTCCATCAATAATCCAAATTCCAAATCACTCTTTAATAATGATGGTTCAGATCATTATTAACCACTAATCATTGTCTAATTGCGTACTAATATTCACTGGAAAGAGCATCGTACAAGACGAAAGCCTCTCATGCACTCCACTCCACCGAGTTTCCACATAGCTTTGTTAAATTCTTTTTGTTAATTTGTTGGCTCAAAAACTAAACTGTGGTGTATATAGATATATACAGTCTCTTTTTTATTTTTGAAATCTACATTCATAGATTATTTTTGTAAAAAATTAGACAAAAAACCGTTTCAACATCCAATATATATATATATGCACATGTAATTACAAGTACTCATGAACTGACGCGGACAATAACATAAACAACGTCG
The DNA here is from genome assembly GCF_965620075.1 of Prunus avium. Classification (NCBI taxonomy): domain Eukaryota; kingdom Viridiplantae; phylum Streptophyta; class Magnoliopsida; order Rosales; family Rosaceae; genus Prunus; species Prunus avium. The sequence goes on from NC_142285.1 coordinate 43,156,426, forward strand.
GTTTCTGTCTTCTTGTGTTTTGATTTACCTGCGAAAATTACCAGTCTTGCTTATTTTTGTAGATTTGATGAGTTTTCGACAACCCAAAACAAAGAAACTATATATATAACCAGTCTTGCTCTTGGTCATATGTTGTAGTTAGTGACATTGAGTTTTCTCTCTACCAAATCCCTTCGCACACTCATACATACTCCTAATTTTTGGGCTTTTGGAAATTGAAAACCCTTTATTCTAATTTCTAACGAAACCCATTTACTAACTAGCTTAGCCCAAATTAAAGATATCAATTGTAAATATTTTTTATATAAAAATAGAAAGAAAATATCTACCAAATCCCCTGCTTTAATGCATTCATCTAACAAGCAAGCTCCTCATTTCCCTCAGTGTCAGAGAAGAATTATAAACCCATTGGCCAAAAGTGCAATTCTACAAATTAACTTCATCGGTCATTCACCCATAAAACATTTTTAAAAATCTCCTCTTCTTCTACATATATGTATATTATTAAGTTGCACGTAAATAATATTTAAGTTGCAAAATCCAAGTGAGGCCACATCACCCCACATGGGGAAGCACACGTGACAGTTCCATGGTCACCGTCAAAGCGCAAACGCGGCCGGTCACCGGTTCGTGAACCGTATATCAGTGTCAGTTGACGGGCCCACTGCCTGAGCCGGTCACTCACTGTCGTCGAGTCTCGAGACAAAATCTCCATACATGGGCCACAGCCATTGTATCTCTGATGAAGAAGGTCTTCCCAAAACCTTTTCTACGCGGCAGCCTGCAGGGATATTGTACTAAATTAATATCACTAATATTATAATATCAAGTTCAAATATGCATAAACAATGTGATGAACGTACAACTTACAACTTACAATCATGAAACATATTTTCGCAGATTAGCTTAGGTTGCAGAAACAAATGGCAGTTCAGTCCAGTCCAGGTGTTCTTCTCCCAACCTCTTTGCACACGATGCCCGCACGTCTTTACACTGATCACCAGATTTTTATCATTTTCAAATGTTTCTTGTTCTTTTCAATATAAACTGTATAATTAAATGCAGGTTTGGCATTGCCAAGCAAAAGATAATTAACTTTATCTGACTGGGACTGCAAATCTTAATATAAGTTTGCAGGCACGCGAATAGGATGCTAGCCAGCTACCTCCTCTGCTGTTTGAACTTTGAACTACAAGTCGTAGGAAGGAAGAAGTGATCGTTCTTCATATGTTTCCCAAACACTGTCGTTCCAATTCCGAAGGTGAAAGTAATTATAACGGGATTGTTTTCTTTCTTTATTGCTTTAAACTGTCTGCCTCAAGAAAATGAAGATTACATTACATGTGTGTGTGAGAGAGAAAGAGAGAGAGAGAGAGAGACCAACATCTCTTGCTTCAAAGAGAAGCTTGTGATAGTTTCTAAATGAAGATTAATATTAATTAAATACGATTAGTTTTATAGTATAAGGGATGGTAGAGAAGGGTTTAAATTATGGGTCACGGCCATGAAAGTCTGAGCAAAGTTGTTTGTTGCAGCAGAGAAACACACACGCACATTAATACCGACACAATAATAAAGCCATAGCTATCTGCTTCGAAGTCGTGTGGAGCTCTGGAGGTGGCCCTTCTTTTCACAATAGATCTTGTTCTGTTATTATTTTATTTACCTTTTTTTGGGATTAAATACCCAAACTTGATATGGGTGCGTGGTTTTCTTCCCCCTTAATTTATGTTTTCTCAACTTTTAGGGTCATCCCTGCGATAAATTTGGAACTTCAATTCATTCTTGGCACAATGAAATTGTTGTTTTTTCCCTTTTAATTTTGACTTTCTTTCTTTTTAACCAAACAAGCGGTAGTATTTTATTAGATCAATTGAAAAAGTACATAGGCAACCATCTCGATTAGCAATACAACATACATGAGTAAAGTTTCCCAAGTGACTAGAGTCACCTCTATAAATGAAACGATTCGGAGAGAATAAATCGCGAATAACTTGTCTAAAAACCCCTATTTACAGTCTAAGTTATCCTAGATCAAGTGAGTTACATCAAGAACAAAATCTGGCCGCTAACCACCATAACTCTCCTAAAGAAACTAGACCACCTAGCAAATTCAACAAATTTTTTAGGAGTTACAAGAGAAAACCGGCTCGTCATCCTCCTATACCCTCTTTTTTTTTTTTCTTTTTTTTTTTAAGACTCACCAATTGTTGTAATCTCTCCATCACAAAAAAACAAAAACAAAAACAAAAACATACACACACTTAACCACATTACTCTAGTTCTTGCATTCACGTACAGAAATAAAAAAAAGGAAAGGAAAAAAAAAACAAATTTAGACATGCAATTTTTTTTTGGGGGAGAAAGTACATTTAAAAAAGAATAAAGTTGAAGACATATAATCTTTGGGAGTATGATGAGCCGGTAACAACACTTAAATCAAGGGTGTCTAGGGCATGCATGACGCAGATTAACATAATATTGATGGATTAGAAAGACTAATGAGCAAAGAATCAAACAAGGATCTTGGAGTTGATGCTATAGCTATTGCTTACTGCTTATCTCATTGAGTCATTGACTTTATCCCCAAGTTCAAGTTGTATTCATTTGTAGGCTTTTACCAAACTAACCAACATATATATACTTCCAAATACATATATTTATATATAAACAAAACCAAAAAAAAAACAAATTATATATCAATATCAGTTGCAGAAAAGAAAACAAACAATAACGTTATTATTATAAAAGTATAAAGTATATACAAGTAGGAGGCAAGGTACCCGGTGATTTGTCGAATTTGATGTTCTTCTTTAGCTGTCTTGAGGATAATTAATGGTTCACTTGGCTCAATGGCACCAGGGCCAAACTCCAAGAACCAGCACAACTCTCTCATTTTGTCCACTTTGCCAATCCATATATATATTTAATCATATTTATAATTACTTTCATTTCCCAATTAAACATAATGCACGGGATCTTCAAATTATAATCTCTCTTTCTCTCTCTCCCCTACGCTTACACCTGTACAACTTAAGAAAACAGTCTATGAGTTAAATTATAATCTCTCTTTCTTATAATTTGAAACTGAGACTTAATAAATTGTTGTCAATTTGTATTCTTCTAAATTATAAGAACAAAACAGTCTATGAGTTAAAAGCTCTAATAGCATATATACATCCTCCAACAACAGATAGAATTCCTGCTACCTGCACTAGTTTCCCAAAATAGCAGTTGCGTTCTGTCCTTTCCCAACACTGAAAGCTTCATTCGGACTATAGTTGGAGGACCACGGTCAAACTTTATTCGAAGCTGCCGCTGCTTTTTAAAACAAATTCCAAGTTGCTGGTACAATATATATAAGTCGAGGGAGATTCACATGTAAAGTTTTAAATGTACTTATACAATATATATATATATATATATATATATATATATATATATATATATATATATATATATTTACTTATTGGATGAAATAGTCGGTTAATTTAATTGTTATAATCCTAAAAATAAAGGTGAAGTAGAAAATGACTTTTCATGTAATCACAATAAACACCGAGTGAGGAAGGGCACATGAAGTTTCCAGACTCCAGAAAGTCGTAGAAATAAGCCATGATCATCATGTGAAAGAGTGTGAGAGTGAGAGAGAGAGAGCACACCACTTTGTTCATTACTTATATATATTTATATAGTCAGTCAGTCTTTGAGATATCAGATTTTACATGCAGGCGTGCTACGCGTGACAAGTCCTTAATGCTTTTGTTTGCCTACAAATGGTGCTCCGTTGGACCAATTTGCTCATAATGCTTCAACCCCACTTATTTTCAAACGCAAACTGATGCTATGTAAACCAAAACACCCCTATCCAAATCGGCAATTTCTTTTCTTTTTTCTTCTTCTTCGAATTCATATTCAGCTATAATCTCTTATAAGGAACCTGTGACTCTCTGTGATTGTGAGGGACTAACAAACCAATCATTGGGTGCCACATAATGATGACATTTGCATCGCTGGAGCTAGGAGAGCCCAGGTCACCAGTAACATGAGTTTTTATTAGTCTTTTAGTCTTCCGGATTCAAATTGTAAACGAAAACAAACCAAGTCGGCCTTTTTGTTTGATTCACCGTTTGGAGCCAATGTCTGATTTTCATTTGATTATTAATTAACCTTCAAGTCATGTAAGCATAATATACCAAGACTCACATTTTTGTTACTAATATTTACTTCTTTTAAGTATGATCCTCACTCGCATTTATTTAAACAGATATCACTCTAACTACGAAGAATATGATATATGTAACGTAACACTTTCTTCTTTTTGAAATTTTTGACGGTAAGTGGTGCTTTGTAACTCTAGTAGTACAACGCGCTTCTTAACGAATTTTAAGGTTCGACTCATTCAGACTCCCTTTGTAAACAAAGAAAGAAAAATGCACGGTCAAGTTCTTGATACAAGGCCATCCCTGTCATTGTTACTGCAGGCAAGAAAATATCGTGGAATCTGTTTGTTAGCTTCTGGTCTATTTAAGTTGAGTTCCCTAGTCCTTGGAGCTTTTGCTACTTGCCTAGGAATTAACGGGAGGGGAACAATAATTACAACGACAGATTATGTACTGCCCATATCCTTAAACACACACACATATATATAGAAGAAGACAATAGTAGCCAGCCGACCAATTGCAAATGTTGTACGTACTATGATTAGATATGGACCAATGGACAATTAACTTTGTTAATTAGTTAATTAAATGTCAACAGGCTGGGGTCAACTACTCTGATTTATGTTTTATATTTGGTGTTTCTCCACGAGTTTCAAAATCAAACCAATTTCGATATCCTTATAGTTAAGCATACATCCTGTTTTCAAATTTTCGTATATTATCTTGTAAATTCGAGAGAATATATCCTTAGATAAAATTTAGGGAGGAAGTGAGAAAACCTACCTCCAACCATGCTTCCTATCCAACACCTAAAATAGGGAGATTTCTAGGAACTCCTAAATATAAGGAGAGATAAAGTACTTCTAATGGAACTCCTATAATTAAATAAGTATTTATTTAATTCTAACCATTTATTATTATTATTTTATTTGAAGAGGGAGCATTTATGTTAAACTAAAAAAAGAAATAAATCATTTACGATTCTCGAAACTAGGGAACATGGTTGGAGTTGAAATTTTATGAGAAGCTTCTAAATTGTGTTATGGTAATTATTTAATTATCAATAATCATTTGCACAAAATATCAAATGACCGTTACGATGCCACGAATAAATTAGAAACAAGGAAATGAAACCAAATTAATAGCTGGCAGAGAAATTACACGTAGAATTTCTTATCTGATGTTAAATAAATAAAAATATTAAGTGGTAAAGGTGACATGAATAGTTAATCACACTTAGACTCACACTTAGACTCATTTACCTTCTTCTTTTTTTCCTGGTAAATTAATAAGACTTTAATTTATTTTTTCTTTTGTGAATTTTGAAAAGACTTGCTTAGCAAGAAATTAGCGTAAACAAATTAAGTGATCAGATTGGAAGGTGAGCATATCTCGGTAGTAGGAACAAATCGGCAGAAAAAACCCAGAGACGTACAAAACCCCAATTATAAATGGCGGCGAATTCTAAGTTGCCCGCCACGTTACTACCAGCTGTTAAAAAGTAATTTTTTTTTAAAAAGTGGGTTAAAATTAAAAAAACACTAAAATCACCCACCAAGCCAGCACAAGTTGAACTGTTACCATGGCAACGGATTACAAAGTGACAACAATACCCTCGCATGCTTACCTTATTTACCCACGAGCAGAAAAGAGTAAGTAAGTAAATTAAAGCGGTCAAACAATTTGACCGACGAATGTAGCAGGGCCGGGCATCTTGGGCCTCACGTGACAGGCCTCACGGAGTTCAAGATGCACAAGTGAAATGATATTTGCTGAGTCAGCAGCTTATGATGTTCGCTCATTGGGGCCGAACTTGTCGCGGACCCACCATGTATACGTGTAACAATCTGGACGTATTCTCGGGATGTGGCGGACCGTATATGGTATCTGTTTCTCATATCTCCACGGTTATGACCGGAACCAGTAACCGGCTTCTGATATTTTTACTTACTTTATAAAAAATAAAAATAAAATAAAATATTAGAACAGTAATTTGGGATTTTCTAATTTCGGCTATTGAGATCCTATAAAACAGCGATGGAGTGTTTTGGTGGTCACCGAAACTAAACATACAAAACAAATCGTTTTGCTTCTTCTTCACTCTCTCTCAACTCTGAAAACATTCCGCATACTTGTTCCACCCCTACCTCCCTCTTGACTCTCTCTCTCGCGCTATATTCTTGTTCGATTATTCTTCAACACTTTGCTGGGATTTGATCAGAGTTTCCTGATTAAGCCCCCTCAGGTATCAAACACTGTAGAAATCAAAGAAAAACTTCCCTGTTTTGATACTTTTACAATCAGGAGTGAATTGGCTGGGCAACTTAACTCACTTACCATTTATGCTTTTCTGCTTCCTCCTTTAAGACCCTCCTTCCTCACCACTCTTTTAACATCATTCTTCCCCTCTGAAACTTTCTCCTTTTCTCTTTCCTCTTGCCTTTGTTAAAGGCTCTTCCCTGTTCTCTGCTTATCTCTAAGTTTTTGAGTCTTCTTGCTTACTGGTCCTCTTTATTCTCTGCCTCCCTTTGTGGGGTCTCTGATTCTTTTTCCTTCCGATGCGAAGATAGAGAGAGAGAGAATCAAAGAGCCTTCCCGTACCACCACTGAAAAAAGAACAAATCTTGGACTTGAAAATGGACTCTAGTATTCTATGTCCAATCAAATACACTGAGCACCGAAACACCATAAAAAAATTGACCAAACCCCGGAAGAAACCAACAACAGAGTCTACCTCTTCATCCATCCCGAGAATCGTTCGAATTTCTATGACCGATCCAGACGCCACGGACTCCTCCAGTGGCGAAGAAGACGAGTTTTTTGGGCGTCAGAGAGTGAAGCACTACATCAACGAAATCAACATCCAAACCGACTTCAGAAACACCTTGGTCCTCCCCAACAACGGCCGCAAACGCTCGACCGTCCAGCCTCCGGCGAGTCGGCCGATGGTGAAAAACTCCATTTCGCAGACCAATGGGAGCAGGAAGTTCCGCGGCGTACGGCAACGGCCTTGGGGCAAATGGGCGGCTGAGATTAGAGATCCCGCCCGACGTGTACGGCTGTGGTTGGGGACCTTCGAAACTGCTGAGGAGGCCGCTATGGTTTATGATAATGCTGCCATTAAACTCCGCGGCCCTGACGCTTTAACTAATTTTGTCTCACCGCTACCCAAAGAAGAAGAGAAGCCAGAGCTTCCCGTTGAGCCTCTCATCGAGGAGGCTGAGCCTGTTATTGAGTCTCTTGAGGTCGAGATCACCAACGGAACGACGTCGGGTTCTGGTTACGATTCCGGGTCGGAGTCTCACAACAATCTTTCATCCCCTACCTCTGTTCTTCACTTCAGAACTCAGCCCAAAATGGAAGAAGCTCATGAGCCGCAAAAGCTTCAGGTATTTGACCAAGTGATGCAGGAGTGTGAAGATGAGACCGGTACGAATTTCGTATCTGACGATTTGGGTAATTATTTGCCTCTGGACTTGCCGTACTTGGATGACGTGTTCAGCTTCCCAGCCCCGGATTCTCCCTTGTTCTTCGATACGCCGATGTTTTTCGACGACGCCACCGCCGCGGCCGCGACGCTTCCCGAGTGTTTACTGAAGGAGGATTTCAGCGACATGTTTGGTGACACATACGACACGTCGTTGTCACCGACGACGTCGTCTATGTGCCAAGGAGGGGAGGACTATTTTCAAGACATTTTGTTTGGTTCAGACCCCCTTGTTGTCCTCTGAGAGACTGAGACTGAGCCTGAGCCTGAGCCTGAGCCAGTCAGAAGCCACAGTTTTGCCGCCGTTGCCTGACCGATTTCTGGGTCAGATTTTTGTTGTTACGGACCAAATTTCGGCATCTTTTTTAATTATTAATTTTGCTGTGTTAGTATTAGTAATTACTTATTTATTCGTTTAAACATCTCCGTTAAAAAATTGACGGAGAGAGATTAGTTGAGTGAGAGTTTTGTGGTTTAGCGAGTGTATAATTATTTATTAATTTTGACGGATTAATGAAGGTATTTATATAATGTTTTAAATATATATTGGCTTTAACACAGTCATCGCCTTTTAACTTTGTCTTTTGATAAGCATAATTAATTAAATTAAATTTGTTAATTACTGAAGTCACCCACCGTGGCATTCTTTCTGCCCAAACCACGAGTAGAGAGAGATTAGGAGTAGTCGCGCGATTTGCGGTGGTGGCTGGTTAAATTGGGTCAATATAGGTGTGAATTTTTTGGAGCTTTTGTTTGTTTCTTGTTCATTTTTTTCAACGTTTATAATGGCTATTGTTATATTGTCACACGTTCACATAAATATGGCCTTTTTATGCGGCGAAAGCATAAGCTAACAAAAACTAAATGTGGCCTTTTTATTGTGAATGTTATGTGATGTATTAATGGCTAATGAGGGATTTAAATCCGAGCTGAGCTGGCATCATTACTTTGGCAAAATCTGAATTGGCAAGCATGGAAAATGGAAAATGATCCTTCCCGCCAAGTATAATATTTATTTACAAAAATATCTAGTTGTTTTGCTTTTGATTTTGACTGGTTTTCAAGATGCTACAACTAGGAATGTAGCAATTCAACCTTTTAAGTGGAAAACTAAAAGAGATGGTACTATGAATGCAATATTTTTGTTGGTGATAAAAAGTTTGGGAGGAGGGGAGATTACCCCATCCTAGAATCAGGGCATACTAAGACTTTTTTTAGGACTTACATAAGCCCCTTGCTAGTGAAGAGAACGATCCTTATAAATTCAACAAACTCTTGTTGGCTATGAATGCAAATCTTTTGCAACTAGGATTTGAAATATTGATGTCATTTTAAGAAATATTATGGGGAAAATTAACTCGTGAGATGAATGTTGTTGTTGAATATTATGAGAAGATTCGTGTGCCTATTTATCACAAATTAATTATTTAAGTGGCCCTTGCAATTTGCAAACACTGGTAATTGCGTTGCTTGAGAGTAAACAAGAGGAAGTAGCCCCCATGATTATGTCTCAAATAAGTTGATATTTACATGTTAATGGAAAGACTCAAGAGAAAGAAAAGTAGACAATTAATCATAATTGTGTCTAAAACTTGATTAACCTACGTATCTCCACTCATAAATATAGAGAGTTTACCCTAAACCCTGATGAATTGGCAATTTGACAGTACTCTTTTATAATGTTCAAATGGATTACTTTTGTAGCAGCATAATTGGCACCGTAATTATCACATCACATCACATCAGTTTAGATTAGAGTTGTGTTTTCCGGGTGTGAAATCATGGAATGGAAGGAAAAGCTTTTTAAGGTAGAAACACATAATTTGATTTGAGTTGACCCATTGCCTCCGTCTAGCATTATTCCAATGCAAAGGGCTCCTCCATAAGACTGTGGACATGATGCATGGAGCCAGCCGACGGAGGTTTGCTTCTTTTTATTTCACAGTTGATGAGATTGGTGACGGAGGGAGGGACCGGTTGGTAAGGAAAATGAATTGAACTGGGTCAATGTATGCAAAATCAAAGAAAATGGCATGCAATTTGGGCGTGTAACCTAAGAAAACAATTCATAATTTCAATTTCATACGCTGTGTGTGTTGCTGACTTCTCCACATTCAATTTCATATAGAATGAGAATGCCGCAAATAAAAATTTAACAAAAGGGCTCTAAAGTTTGACTATCTATGCTTTTCTTTCTTCTTATATTTTTCCCTAATATAAGGCACAACTACATAGGCAGCAGGCAGGCAACTTCTTTCATGCATCTTCCCTAATATTCTCAAAAAGGGAAATGCCATTCAATACCGTTTCCCTAATTAAGTAAGTAAACGCATTATTATGATCATTAATAATTTCCTAATTACAGCTTTATCTTTACTGATAACGAGAGAGCAAGAAACAAGTACATAAATTGATTGTCACGTGTTAAATGTGTGTGTTTTTTTGTTTGTAATATATATACATATATATATGTCACATGGAATGGAATGGAACTTTTAATATCCCCAAATGACGTACCCGGATCTATGAAGGAGACCAAGACCTGGACTATAGATTTCTCTACATGTCTAGAGTCGTAGGTGGTGTCTCTTACAGGCTAATAGGCTATGGCTAATCAAAGGAAAAGTCTTTCACAAATGATTTATTTCTATTTACGGCTATTTATTATGTCCTTGACCGATGGGGGATTTAGATTTTTTTAGGGTAAGTTGGTTGATTTGTCATTTATTATCTTCCTCTCTCTCCCTAATTAATTAGTGAACTCAATAATCGACTGTCAAAGCACACAAATTTTTGAACAATGAATGTACTTAGATACGGAGTCTTCATTCACCGTTTTAATGCGCACCCAACTCAACTCAATATTTTGGAAATAATAAAATCAGAAGGAACGTAGATTCTGGTATTATAAATTATGGTTTAAGCAACTCACACACAAAAAAGTTTGATATACCAAAACAAAGCATGCACTCTCTCTCAATCATCACAAAATGATTGCAAACTCGTTTTTGAAAATTACCACACCATTAAAAATAAATAATAAAAAAACATTGATGATCATGTTGTTTTTTTTTCACGTGAGATGTTTTTCTTTTTTTGATGAAGGTGAGATGTTTTTCTTAAATTACTGTCTGTGTGTGTGTTTTTTTTCTTCTCGTTTTTGACACAGAAAATAATGAAAACATGGTTAGGTCAAAAGTGAGAAAGTGGCATATATTATGCATCATTGCAAGTTGGTGATGGTGTGCTGACAACTTTAACCAAAACGCATAAACACAAACTGACGCTTTATGTTACAAATTGAATTCGTCGAGCAACTTTTCTTCCATACTCACTTAATTTTCAATTGTGCCAGCAACGGCCATCAACAGTATTGAGAGAAGGTGGTTGCTGACAAAAATAATAAAATTAATTAATTAATGGGATGGAATGGGATTAATCATTAATTATTTCTTCTTCTTGTACCCTCCCTCATCTACTCTCTCTAATATATTTAATGAGCGTGTCACTACTCACCACCAGCACCAGTCAACCCAATTTATTTTCTTTTCTTTTTAGGGTTCATCATTCGTGAATAATTCAAGGGAAGGGAGCGTAGTGCACTGCAGATATTGTATTTGTCTGTCACTATGAAAAAAGAAAAAGAAAATATTTGATTTGATTTGAAAGGAGAGGGAAAAGGTTATGGAAATTTCATTTCTGGAGAAAAACCAAACAAGAAGAAGATGGTGGGTGAGGTGAGGGGTAAAATGTGGTAACTAGTCAACCTTTGATTCCGAAGACAACTGTCACAGATTGACATTGTTTCATAACGCATAGGAATAGGATATTAAAAAACAAAAACAGCAGATGCATGCACGAATAACCACAGTAAAACGTACACGTATACATAGTAATTTTTATAAAATATTATTAAAATTCTAAATTTGCTGTTTGTTACGTTGTCTGGATACACTGTTCTGTTCTGTTCTATGCGGAAGCAAAGCATTAGTGTATTTATATAGCAAGACGAGCCTGAGTGCTGGGCACACACTTCCTTATTACCTGCACACCATGACCTAAAAGCCATAGCATGGATATTGTACGTATAAGTTAGCTACAATCGTTTATGCACGTATAAACGGACATAGCATAGATATTGTACGTATAAGTTAGTTACAGTCGATTATGCACGCATAAACGGACATTTCGATTTATTGATTTATTGATTTATTATACGTACCAAAGCTCTTACAGTGTACTCGGTTAAATTCAAATACCAGCTGCTTGTATCACTTTTAAGTAGAAAATATTATGCTACTGTTTAAGAATAGTGATTTTGGGGGGTACTTGTCAACTAAGCAGAGGGGGGAGGTGTGGGGCAATTAGTAGAGGCAAAGGAGAGAGAGAGAGAGAGAGAAAGCAAAAGAAGTAGAGCAGGCTTTATAACTAACGTCAGAGACTAGTTGCAAGTTGCATGCATGGTTACTAATGGTTAAGCTCCTCTGATTTGCTGTAATTTGCAAGTGGGGTTCTTTCTCCTTTCACTGTGTCTGTTTTCGAATTTCAAGTGATGAATTTTTGTATGTATACCAAATTAATGAACAGTGACAACACACAACCTGAACCCGATTGTAAGTTGTATCTCCCTATATAGATACAGACTACATTTGCTTTTCTTTCCTTCCGTTCCTGCCTGGTCCCCCCACCACTTTGGCCTCAGAACAGCAGCAGCAGCAGCAGCAGCAGCTGCCTGCAGCCACTTCTCATGGATCGCCCACCCTATAAATCTTTGATTTTTCTTCTTTTTTGGGGCTACATTAATGCTTCCACATGCATTAACTGGAACATGTCTTACAGTTTTATATTCAATAGTTTTAAATATATCTTACGAAGAAGTAATTAGGAGCAATTACCTCTAAACCTTGAAGTTTTGTTGATGGGTCATCAAACTTGAAACAGTTGAGTCCTAAAGTGTTTAAGAGAGGCTCCACCAAATCGTGCTTAATTAAAGAGAATGATGACTTTTTAGTTGAAGGTTGACGAATCATGTTCGACCTCTCATCACTCACGTTCTCGTGTACGGCAACCGTCCAATCTATCTAACACTATAAACACTTTCCTCCTTTCTTTTTTATAAAAATTTTAATCTTAATTTTTACCTTTTTTAAAAAAAATAAATAAATTAAAGAGGTCAGGAGGGCCCATGGGCCAAGAAGACAAATGGGGTGGGTAACACGTGAAGAAAATATATGGGGCCTCTGCTCTGCAACCTCCCAAATTTGCAACTGTCTCCCATCTCTATGCACACGTGGCAAACTCCCATTAGCAGTCAGCACTGCTTTATCATGAGACACGTGGCACCGGCACCACCTCATGGATCCCACCAGCGGAAGACGCTACTCAATTTCACCTACCGACAGCGATGGTGAATGGAGTTATGGCCTTATGGGACGGAGAGAATGTGTGACATTTCTCTCTGCATATAGAGGAGAATTTTCTTGAATATGGACCATAGTCTATAGTACTCATTAAACTTGAAATCAAAGCAATGTCTTTTCTGTATTCTATTCTTGTAATTTATGTAATATAATACAATGAGTTGGAGTATATATATATATATATCTTTAATATTGTTAAATTCCCAATCTAATATTATTGTCCCTCCCCTCCCGCGACGCTCTTCCAATCATTCATTCTCAAAAGGTTCATTGGGTTTTGAGAAGTTCAAAATAAAATTTTGGCATGCACCTGCATGTGTATTTTAGCAGTCCAGAGGCCTGTGCATATAGAGATGTATGGTGCGGGATTTGAGTACATATGGTGCTGGAATTATATGTACTCAAAATCCCGACCCGGCATCCGACATGAGGCATGATATGTTTTAATTGTTTATAATAAACGTGAGAGTGCATGGCTTCACGTGTGTATCTGTGTAAAAAAGACATGACTTCTGCATTTGAGAGGGAGAAAAACAAAGAAAATAACACTAGGTGCAGTGCAGCTACTTTATTAATGTCGACAGCTCAGCTGGTTCACTTTATTATAATGATAAATATACAAAACATAACCAGTAGATTGTGCAAAATAGATTGTGTTTGAATCGTTCCCAAAAGATGAATATCTTTTTCTGATAGTTTACTTAGCATTTCAAATCATTTACGGTGTGTTTGGATGAAGAAATTTCAAAGTACAAAGGAATTTATAAATAACGGAAATTAATGTTCTATAATTTATAAAGTTTTTTGTTTGAGTGACGGATTTAAAATACGGAATTTAACCTTTATTTGTAAAGTTATTTTTTTTTTAAACTCAATTTCGCACTTTTAGATAGAATTTAAAGTTAGGATTTATGACATCCAAATTCCATGTCTTTTTCCATGAGAAATTTTTAAATATCTATGTTTTTTTTAATCCAAATACGGGAATTGGTTCATGTCAATTTATAAATTCTGATTTTTATCAAAATCCCAAGTTTATTTCCTTAATCCAAACACACTGTTAAAGACAAATTCGATTGAGTTATGTTTCCACTTTGACTAAAATTCTTATAAATGCAATTTCCTTTTTGTATTTTCGAGTTGAGCCGGTGCCTCGTTTGGTTGACATTCTCTACCGAAGAGGACACAAAATCTTTGTTGTCAATTTGAGATCACGAAAGGAGGAAGAAAAGTTGGGAAGGATGTTTTCACCTTGTCTTCTCATATCATACATATTTTTTTCTTCAAAAGGGGAAGTTTTTCTTTGCTTCTGTTTCTGTTTGTTACATTACATGAGCTTTTGAGTGATGCACGCATCCAATAGGAAGTCCAAGAAAGTGTTTACACACAGCTGCAAATTATGAGGCTAATTATGTGTTCAAACCCTTTTTAACTTTTTTGGTTTTGGCAAAGACCAACACCCCAAAAAGCCTAAACAATAGAGCAAATTGCTTTCCGACATTATTCCTTTTGTTAATTTGACATTATCCCCCCATCATATATTATTCAATCTGAATTTGGTTCCAATTAAACATGAGTCACACTGAACATTGACAACCAATCCACCAAGGTTGGTCTAACTCTAAATACACAAATGGGTTTGCTTTGCTTGTTTCTCGCAAGTTGCATGTGGTATGGTCAGCAAGGTTTAGAAAAAGATATCGTTATAAATAATGTGTGTTCAAATTGGGTTGACCAAAATCAGATTTAAGGGCCTTATTATTGCCTTTAAAGTGACGATGAGGCTCCAAAGTCTCACAGGGGTTGGCTCCTGTAAATCAGACAGCCTTTTAGGCGTCCAAAGTCTAGAGGGCTGGCCCATGTAAATGGGTCCTCAGCTATCAGAATATCTCGAGTTTTGATGCACGCGAATTGCAATGCAAGTGGGTTTTCTGAAAAATGTGTTGTTGAGTTTTTAGGTTTCGAATTAATGACGTCATTGGTTACCTCCTGGTTTCAAGCTCTTTGACTTGAAACATGGCTTCTCGCCTCGTAGATTGCTTTAGAGTTGGAGCTCGCATTATTAGTTTTGGGAGCAAGGCTGGCAGTTTTAGTGGGTTCTACAAATTGGGCCAACCTCATATATGTAGGCCCATTGCCTACACAATCAGAGACGAGCCTAAGTTGGTATATCAACAATCTGTAGATATCAGAGTGCTTAATATACACAAAAGAATTTCAAACGACAACAGGAAGGAAACCAAACAACCTGTAAAAAAAAACATCTACGGGTATATGTTTACCAAACCTTCGCCCATAGCCTAACGGAGGAGAGGAAGCTTTATGTCTCTACTGCAGTTTGAAAAAGAACAACCTACGGGATTACTCATTACCAAACCTCTTTGCCAAATTCTGCAAACTTTCCGTGGCATGAAATACAACTATACCAACAGTTTGGTTACCTACCATTTAATTCTGTGCTACAGAAATTTAAGACTTCTGAGCTAACCCCTAGCCAATAGCACATCCAAGTTGCTGAAACGACTGGTCGACAAAGTCCCCTCTACCCGGGAAGTTTTTCTAGCATTTCTGCTGTCTTCCATTTTCTGTGGATGCTCCCTCATAGCTACTTGATTCAGATGCACCAATGCAATCATGCTAACTGCCACCAAACCAGCATTGACAAGTATTCCACCCATATTATCCAATTTAAGGGATTTCTTAGCAAAATTGATACTTGAAATGAGAACTTTGATTATAATATTTGACCTCTTCCCTTCACAGGCTTCCAATTTCTCACCAGAAGGACTGATTGGAGGACCATAAAGATTTTCAGGTGAAACGAAGCGACTTGCATCACAGACATCTCCCACAAAGGCAAGAGCTTCTTCAATAACTTGGTATTTCTTACCATGGTGTTCAGACAATCTCATTGCTAAAGCAATACGGCTTTGCTCTAACCGTGCAATCGCAGCATCTCTCTCAGCCCGCTGCTGCACCTGCATAGTCTAGACAAGAAAACAAATTGACACAATTATACCTGAGCTGGGAACATGCGGAATATCAAAGTGCAATCCAAACAGAGAGTTTCACAAGCAAAACCACGCAGCAGTTACAGAAACAGAGTATTTCGTCCTTTAAGAGCAATGCTACTGTCAGCAATACGCAACAAAGTCACAATACAACTTCAAATCATGGTTTTCAAAGTTGAAGTTAAGGACTAATCCCCAACCACTTTACCTTAAGCACTCTATAGGTAATGCAACCGGTTTGTCCTATGAAAACTTCCTACTCATGTACAATTGAACAGAGAAGCCACCTAATGGTCAGCAATCTTCATCACCATTTTTTTTATCCCTTACTTATCATAATCTCTTTTGCTCTATGGAAACCATTAACAAACCTACGTGTCTCTAATCTCCACCGATCATATTTGGAATTACATTTGCCTCTGCACTAGTGTTATGCTTTTTAATGCTCTATGCACAAATTTATATTCCATAGAAAGAAGGAACCCAAGCTGAACAGTTTTCATACTACATAAGCACTTAGCTACTTAGTACAGAATTTCAGATACTGCAACTGCATAAACCATATATTACACATTAATTTTGCTTACTAATTTTTCATCTCTTTCATTTTCCCAGCAACCAAACAGAAACTAACCAAATTACACGTACCACCACCAAAAAATCTAACAAATATCTTAAAATATTGAAATCCGAATGAGCCATATTTTATGTAAGCATTTATATATCGACTTGTCTAATTTCTATAATTAATACAGCTCAAACGACTAGACGCAATCAAACATTTCGTCGCTTATTCTTCTAATTTCCTACGGTTTTCAAGTAAGCAAACAGAAACTAACAAGACAAGCCCTAGAAAGCCATGAACTTACATGGAAAAACTCGAGCTGGTCCTCCAGGTTCTCGAGCGCGGTCCGAATCGCATTGAGGCTCTTGGCCTCCCGAATCGCCGAGTCATCGTCGTGGTCGAGTCGGAAGTCCTTCACGTAGACGTAGCCGGTCCGGTTCTCATCAACAGCGACGTCGTTGGCGTGCGGCTTCTTCTTGTCGGAACTTCTCAGGGCATTGACAGAGCTGAGGAAGTGAGCTCTCGAAATTGAGTGGATGGCGTCGCTGATCTTATCGTGCAGGTCCCAAATCTTCTCGAGCACCGCCTCAATTTCTTCGATTTCCATGTCCCATTTCATGGAGGGAAATTTGGGTGAGAAGAGACTAATTTCTAGGGCTTCAATTTTCAGAGAGCGTGGTCCAGCTGAGAGGGTTCGAGTTTGTTAGGTGTCACGGGTGAAGTGCGACACGTGGGAGTTGATGTAGCGCCAGCAACAAATAAAGTGCGCTGATACAGTACACACACCACTCTTTTATTCAAATGAGATGCGTAAATCAACGGACAATCTAAGCCGTCCATTTTAGCTATTTTTCGTGTTTTATGTCACACTTCTAACATATGTTTCCTTTGGGGTTTTTTGATAATCATATTATTTTTTATTAATAAGATGTTAGTTGAAATCGGCCATTTATTTGGTGTGCTATTGTTCTCAAGTGGTTCAAATCCCCACAGTACTAGTGTGCGTGTGTGTGAGTTTTTCCTAATTCCATTTCTTATTGAGAGCAGGGGCCACTCTGAGGGTGTGCAAGTGGTGCCATCGCTAAGTGCCCTCTATTTTTAAGGGCTCCCTATTTTTTTTACATGTATATTATGTATATTAATATTATAGGTATTATATATATACTTGAAAGTGCAGGAAAGTAACACAAATGTGTATTTGGTTGAGTTGGAATTCATCCCCTTGATTTTAGTAGGCAATTTGGGTTCAAGTCCATATAGTGTCATTCAATGGTTGTTAACAATAGAAAAAAAGAAAAAAAAAGAAAAATGGAAACATGTCAAATAAGAGGAACGCACCCATAACTTTTCATGGAGAAGCAATTGCTTAAAACCACTACACTAGTGGATCCTTTGCACGGACCCTTTAATTTAAATTCAATAGAAAAGTGGATTGTGATCTTTATAAACAAGATAGTTTCTGTTAAGTTATTTCAATTGTAAGTTTTCGAGTATTAATTAATCAATCATTTGCATAACCAAGAAATCATTTGAGGGATGTAGTGAGGAGTTTGTGTGTTGCGATCACACAATGGAACTTTTCATTAGGTGTATATAATAACATATGTTTTTGTAACTAAAGGAAAGTAGTGGCCTAAAATAATAAGATCGATTCTTTAATAATGACTGTGTAGCAAACAAACATATATATAAGAACATCTTAATTTTCACTTCACTCTATGTTACATTGAGAAATACATGAAAGAAGGAAAATAAACAATATAAAAACCTCACCCCCACTCAAACGATATTTTTCATGTTTTCGCTACAATTAACACTCAAACTTTCTTTCACTTGGAAGTTCACAACACTTAGCAGCTCTTATTTGTGCCTATAGGGCATGCTTCAGAGCAAATGACCCTAAATTTGCCCCATCGAGCTCATTTATTGAGATATATATATCATAACCAAATAGTAAATACTTATTTTATTGATCGGCTTTGATAATTAAACCTTGTTAATTAACTACCTCGTCACTGATGATGAATTGGTACCAGTCATCTGTGTTCCAGTTGTTTCGCCACCGCCATCCTCACCAGAGATCTCCTCCAACGACCTGCCTTTAGTCTCAGTGACCAAGAACGTGAAACAAAACCCTAGCATGTTCGTAAAAGCCAAGAAGAACATAGCCTTCTGGATATCCTTCGTTCCTTTACCCAAAGTATAGTTCTGCACCCCAAACGCACCCACCATGGCACCGGCCTTTCCAGCCGCCGCACTCAACGCGTGACACGTGGATCTGACCCTGGTAGGGAACAACTCAGCCGGAAGAACAAAAGTGGTGCTGTTTGGGCCAAAGTTGGCGAAGAAAAAGGTGAGACCATACAAGGTTGCAAACATGTACTTGTGGGCCTTGAGGTAGTCATATTTGATGCCTATGATCAACATGAAGAAAGACATCATGAAGAACCCTACAAGTTGGATCTTGAACCTCCCGAGTTTCTCGATGAAGAAGACGGTGAACCAGTAACCAGGGAAAGTGCCGAAGAACGCAATCACAAACATGGCTCGTGAGGTCTCGAACATTTCTCGCAGAGCGTTAACCTCAACATCCTTTTGTGTCAAACCCATTACTGGGAAAATGTCCTTTTGCGTTAGGTTTTGGCTGTAAAAGGCGATATCCAACAAGAACCAAGTAGTCGTTGTACCTGATGAGGGTTTGAGAATTAATACATAAGTAATATGGACAAAATATCTAGAGTACTACAAAAATATTGAAAATATGTTATATATAATATATCAGTTTAGGTTAGGGAATCAGCCCGTTACTTTGGAGTGATTATAGAATATTATGATATTATGGTCATGTTGTATATCTTGTACACGTGTTATAATATAATTTATTGATACTAATCCCTAAAAGGGGGTAAAATAAACTATGTAGTCCCACATATTATAACATATCTACAAAATGTACCATGTGACCATACTACCGTAGTATTCTATAATTTCTCATCCCTTTGCATCCAAGTTTGAATTTCTCTCCCCATATATGAGATTAATTTTAAAGTTTAAAGTAGATTATCAATTGTATAAAAATTAAAAAACATATCAATTTGAAAATATACCAATTAGGTGACGTCCGTGGCGCCTAAAGAACTCCATGGATAATAATGGGTACTCATTGGCGGCCTTGAATTGTGCCAACTTCTCTTGTTCAGCTTGGATTTCGATATCCAAAACCTTGCCCATGTCCGCGGCTGCTTGCTTGGCGTTTCCTTCAATCAAGGCGGTGTATCGACCTGTTTCGGGCATTTTCATCCGCCAGTAGTAAGTCACGATTGCCGGCAACGCCCCAATCATGAGCACAATCCGCCACAGATAGTCTGCCTGCGGCTGCGTTGACATCACGCGCGAATAATCCACAGGGATGTCTTGGAACGCCGGTGCCGGGTAAAGGTTCAGGAAGATTCTCGACAAGACCATCGAAACCAGCCCTGCAAAAATGATCCCCACACCTTGCATTGCGAACACCGCCGCTATGAACGCGCCACGTGTCATTTTGTTGGCGTATTCGGACATAATCGTGGCGGAAAGGGGATAGTCTCCGCCGATCCCAAACCCTAGCCAAAACCTGAAGAAACACAAGGTGGTCATCACAGAGGCTGCTGAGGAGCCAAACGACAGGCCTGAGCAAATGGCGCAAATGACCATCATGATGAGGGTGACCCCGTAAACCTTCTTGCGGCCTAGCTTGTCACCGAGCCACCCGAACACGAGTTGGCCCGATAGGGTGCCGACTAGGGCCACGCCGATCACGATGTTGTTGACATTCGGAGGGAGCTTTCCGGGAACTTTTGAGGCAGGGTCGTAGTAGTAAAGGCGGCCGAGAAGCTTAGAGACGGTGGAGATGCAGAAGAGGTCGTAGGCGTCGGTGAAGAAGCCCATGCCGGCGATGACAATGGCGGTTACGTGGTACCATTGCGTCCGAGCTGAGTCCAGTGCATTCAGCACGGCTAGGGCCATTTTGGTAATTAAGTTGCTGCTGCTGCCTTAGATGGTAGTGGTTGCTGCTGGTGTAGAACTAGATGATCATCATGATTATATAGAGAAGTATAATTAGTAGGAATTATTAATGATTGTTATGGAATGGGTAAGTATTACAATGACGGACGTTTAGACCTAGGCTGTGAGAGAACTACAAGAAATCACAAAGGGTACGTATCAAGGATATTCTACAATACATATGCTTTTATGCTTACATTATTGTAATTCATAATTAAGGGTTTATTCTATTAAGATTATGGTTTAATTTTAATAAATTAATCGGCACGTTGTAAGCTAGCTGTGAATTATGTCAGTGGCTTGTCATTTTGCTTTCATTTTTAGTATTTAATATTGGAATTCTGCATTGTCAATTTGGCATGGTCTTTAAATTACACTAGCTAGCTAGGTGTTTGATCAAACCTTTCGCTTGTCTCTGTCCGAGAAATTCCTTTCTTGGAAATTATGTGGGTTGACAGTTTTGTATTGTATGCACATTGTCGTCGGTTAATTTGGTCGAATAAATATGCTGTGCATCTTTCCTTCAAAAACAAGGTCATAATCCTAAAACAAGAAAGGGTCATAATCAATATAACTTGATGCTTATGATAATACCATCGACTTATTATAGTTCATGCTACCTAAGTTCGAGTCTCTCCTTTCTGTAGATTATATTAATTTAGTCTAATTATTCTATTGTATAAAATATATATTATGAGCTTTTATTATTGTCACTCTAAAAAGTTATTCTACGCTCATTCCTAATTAAAAAAACAAAAGAATAATGAGTTCAATATTATTATTTTAGGGGTGTCAATAACAATTTCTTAATTAAATATTTTTTAAATTTGATTTATGTGGTTAAATTTTTTTTAGTTTCCAGGTCCAGGTAATCAAAATCTATCTATTGGATGAAAAATAATAAAATGGAAAGCTTGACTTATGGTCCAAGCCCAAAAAGAAAACCAAATTTCTAATAATTTGGAAATAAAAATGTGACTTTGCTTGCTTGGTGTTATTCCACGCCGAGAGTCGCGCCACGTCGCACGCACAATAGAAAGCCCTAGAAGAAGTTGAACAACGGCTCCCAAACAAAAAATAGGGCCCTGTTTGTTTCCACCAAAATCAAATCAGGCTAAGTTGAAATTTCAAACTCACCAGTGTAAAGAAATATGACTTTCCTTTCTCAATATTAAAATAAAATAAAAGAAAATATTACACTCCTTCCTTTTCCGAAGTTTCAAAAACCTTTTTATTTTATTTTTAAAGTTGTAATTTTGGTGAGTATATAATCAGTTTGTTTTCACCAGTAGGTTTTACCACAAAAAAGAGTCGCTTTCAGAAACGCAACAAACGCGGCCCTCACAAAGGACACGAAGCTGATACGTTTCTTCTCCCTCTCCTCTCCTGTAGCCCGCCTTAGTTTATGGTCAGCCTTTCCTCCTTCTCCAAGCAATTTTGAAAACAAATTTTTATTTTTTTATTTTTTTATTTCATGTTCTTTTGTTTCCAATTTTTTTATTTAAAAAAAGATAAAGAAATTAAATTTTGTCAGATTGCAATTGATCAGAGAGATTGAGAGAGAGGCGCGAATAAGATGGTGGAGTTGGAGCGAGCCCAAAATCCATGGATGAGCACGGAGCAAACCCAGCGAGTTGGGATTGACGGTAGAGATTTGTCGAGTCCGGAATCGACAACTACAGATAGAGATGGGGTGGAATTCTCTGCCGCACAGCCCCCCAGTTCAAGCTACAATAACACGTCCGACTGGCAATTGGGCGTTGCCGAGCGAGCTTTATCGGCAGCCGGTGCCGCCTTTTTATCCGCAATTATCGTCAATCCTCTTGACGTCGTCAAGGTACGTGCTTTTGTT
The DNA here is from genome assembly GCF_965620075.1 of Prunus avium. Taxonomy (NCBI): domain Eukaryota; kingdom Viridiplantae; phylum Streptophyta; class Magnoliopsida; order Rosales; family Rosaceae; genus Prunus; species Prunus avium. The sequence continues at coordinate 43,178,968 of NC_142285.1, forward strand.
TCTAGTAGTGCTCTGTTTGGTTTCGGAGTAAGTGAGAGAGAGAGGGAGGAAAAGTAAAATTAAACCGACATTAGGGAAAAACTGAAAGCGTTTGAAGTTTAGATATTTCGGGTCAAATGGGACTTAGAATCTACCAAAATTGAGAAGGGCTCTTATGATTAATATCTTGGTTGATCTCCCCGTTGTGCATTTTATCTCTCTTAGTTGCTAATATGATGCATTCTATTATATTTAGCAAACGTTTATATGAAAGCTGCCTATTGGAAGCATGCACTGAGAAAATGTTCTTGTATTTCTATCTTATTACAGACAAGGTTGCAAGCTCAGGCAGCTGGAGTTCCTTACTCGCATCCGCTAAGTAATGTCACAAGTCGGATGGCATATTTTGGGCCAAGCATGGTATGATTGGATTTTTTTAACCTTTGTTAAGGCTGCTTATGTTGTTACATATCATGCAAGTCTACACGGGATTGCTATAAACGGAAATGAGAATGTGTGATACATACACCGCCTAGGGTTGTTGATAGACCATACTACTGAGTCATGTGATAAGTTGTGTTGATTATTGCATTGATGTCTAGACATGAGTAGTTAAAATTGGGTGGTTTCTGTAAGTAGCTCACAATTAGAACTTTGAGTGGGATTTGGAGCATGGGGAGTTACATGGTTGTATTATCTGCCTGTGAGGCTGAGACATGGGGAGTTACATTGTCTCTGCTTGGAATTTTTTTTTATTTCCTGTTGGTTTCAGGGAAATATTATGTTTCAACTTATTTTCACTAATACTTTATGGTGTAGACAAGTGGCTGTGTTTTTGGGTACCTTCATATGTTACTAGCTTATGTTATATGCTATATATGTTTGATAAATGCATCCCTTCACAATCAGGAAGGTTCTTTACTGACCGTTTTGGCTCTTTGATATTTGGCTTAATGTTGATCTCTGCCAGTATTTGGGCCATTGATTTTGTTTTATTTTATGTGTGCTCAGTTGTTTGCAGATCTAAGGTGTTCACCATCGTGCACCCATGCTGGAATTCAGGGTACTGTATCAATATGCCCTCCAGATTGTTTTAAATACAAAGGCACATTGGATGTCTTCTACAAAATCATTCGACAGGTTGGTCGGTTTTGTCTTGTCATTCAAGTGTATACTATGCCAAATGTTCATGAAAATGAAAACTGTAGTTACAAAGATACACCTACTCATTTATTTCATGATTATATTGCTTTGATAGTTTCCTGTTCTTAAAGCATGAAATGTATGTGTGGTGCTTATCTATGTATAACATTGCCATGGTTAGTAAGTGAAAACATGTGCTCCTCTACATTATGCTGTCTACCGATGCAATAGGTGTTTGTCTATCATTTTGATTTGGGAGTGTGACAGTAATTGTCCTTATTTATCTCCTCTGTGCTTGTCTATCATTTTGATTTTGGGGTGTTGTGATATTACAGGAAGGATTTTCAAGGCTATGGAGAGGCACAAATGCAGGATTAGCCTTGGCTGTTCCAACAGTAAGCTTCTAATTCTGCTCAGGTCTTAGTTTGGTTTTTGATGGGGCATGCGATTGCTCTTTCATTTACGCGACTCCCCTTTTTGTTGATCAGGTGGGGATTTACCTACCATGCTATGACGTATTTCGCAACTGGTTAGAGGAATTCACTGCCCATAATGCTCCAAGTACGACTGCTTATGTCCCTTTAGTTGCTGGCTCCTTGGCACGCTCGTTAGCTTGTGCAACTTGCTATCCTATTGAACTTGCTAGAACTCGCATGCAGGTAGTTTAGAGGTTTAAAAATTCATTTTATGGTTAATTTTGTTCTGTCTTGATGGTTTAAATTGATTTTAGATGTTGTGTAAGATATGTTTGGTAGGTTATGTTATTTTGGCAAGTTTCACACTTGACAGGCTCTGAGAGCAGAGGCGTGGAGGTTCTTATTTTTATTTATTTAATTTAATTGTTTTTTAAAATGTTAATAGGCATTCAAAGTCATACAAAATGGTGGGAAGCCTCCTGGTGTTTTGAAGACTTTATTTGGTGTCTTGTCTCATGTCAAGACCACTAGTAATGTTCCGAATTGTAAGTACATTCTTCTGATAGTTTGACCTTGGATTGGTTCTTTGAATTCTGTAAATTTAAGGTGGATTGCTTGTTATTTTCCCATAATTCTAATAGAAGTTCAAATTGTGCCGCACAATAAGCAAATGCATCCCAGCAGTTATTAGGAAATCAGATTTTGGTTTGCTATATGATATTTACCAGAACACAAATTAAGATTTGAGGAGTAGAGGCACCCCTCATTATGGTTTTCCGTGTAGTTTGGCATTTTGGATCCAGAATTAAATTTTGTTTGAAGTAAACGATTTTGATATACTCTCTGTTCTAACAGTGCAAGGCTATCGTGTCCTGTGGACGGGTATGGGAGCACAACTTGCTCGTGATGTTCCCTTCTCAGCAATCTGTTGGTCAACCCTTGAGCCAGTATGGATTCATTCTTCTGATTACTTATTCATTTTATCATTGTTTTGTCCATATCTATTTTTTTTTTCCAGCAATTATTTCAATAACAATTCCTTTTCTGTCTGAGCAGCTCAGGAGAAAACTTCTTGGTCTAGTCGGTGATGAAGCCAATGCAGTCAGTGTCCTTGGAGCAAATTTTTCTGCTGCTTTTGTTGCAGGAAGCCTTGCTGCTGCAGCCACGTGTCCATTGGATGTTGCAAAAACCCGAAGGCAGATAGAGGTATTTTTCTTCTCTCTCTATTCCATTCTGAATCGATCTCTTGATAACCCATAAAAGGAAAAAAAAGAAAAGAGAAAGAGTTTGATCCTTTTCACAAACTTTTTATGAAAATGGACTAGAGGAACTCGAAGGAGAATTAGCATGCATGTTGCACTTTGTTGATGAAATGGAGTGTCGCTTAGTATTTTAGGTATTGTACTTCTTTGTATATTTGTACTCTGTTCTTATGAACATTTTTCTTTTGGAAAATATAAATCAGAACGATCCAGTCAGGGCACTGAAAATGACAACAAGGCAAACACTAATGGAGATTTGGAGGTATCCTTCTAATACATAAATTTCAGTGATAGGCATGTAGTTCTTTCCTAGTAATGCACTTATATTGATATTTGCTTTGGGACAGGGGTGGAGGGCTGAAGGGACTATTTATGGGAGTTGGTCCTCGTGTTGGCCGTGCAGGCCCTTCTGTTGGGATTGTGGTTTCCTTCTATGAAGTTGTTAAGTATGTTCTTCATCAGCGGTATTCAACTTCATGACAGAGGGGTGGATCCGTGTCTTCTCCTTTTTTTGATCCTTCCACGGTGTCCTTTGATGCAGTGTCCAGTGACTTGGCATAGGGTAAGGAAACGATTTTGATATGGAAGATCAGCCACAAGTTTTTGTAGATACAATAGCTTTCCGGATGACAATGTTTTTATCTTTTTCAAGGCCTGCAAGTGCAGGATTGAACCTCTTTTCACTCAATTTTGGTTAACTTTTTTCGCTCAGTTTTGAGAAGAAATTTTGTTACGTTTAGATCATTCCCTTGTTTTTTTTTTTTTGAGAGTTCATCTCATTGGTAGATTGTGTCCAATAATCTGCATAATCTGCCTCTTGTTCTCTTTTGGTGTAAAATAAAGCAAAAGTATTTCTTTTTGTCATTTTTTTAGCATTGCAGCAGGATTTGGCCAAAACGTTCAGTGCTTCTTGAACACTCCTCCCTCCCACCCTCCAATAATTTTTTTTAAATTTTTAAAAAACATGGTCAAATCCTAGAATTTCTTGAACAAAAGAAATAAACCAAAAAAATCTAGTGGCAATCATTCAGCCCGTCGAGAAAATGAGCAATCCCAATCCTGGTAATGCCCATGCTTTGTTTCTCAATTTCATTAATTCCATTTTTAAATTTCAAGTGTATGTATTAAAATTGAGAAGGCAAGGCAAGAAATTATCAAAATTAATGTACACACTACATAGTAACTAGAGAAGTGTTTCCTGATAGAATCAAACCAAGAAAAGAGAAGCAAGGAATCCTCCAAATTAACGTACGTACTAAATTAATGAGATTTATCCAATACTTGGAATATTCAACAAGAATTAACCAGGCGAAATTAATAAAATTACGCCACACCCCACACCACATCACACCCACCCTAAATTTAAAACACCTAGCGTGGGCAATGGTTTGTATATATGTATGCTGCTGGTTGCTTCCTGTACCTTCTGGTTCTCTGCATCTCATAACTCAGATGATTGATTATTCTTTTTTTTTGGTCAAGAGATGATTGATTATTCAGTGGATGAGATATGTGAGAACTAATGCCAGCACCATTAGAACGTATGCTACCCCTTGGTCTATTGCCGTGCCTGCAAAAATACACTTAAACAATTCATTAAGCAATCCCCATAACTTTTCCATTCCTTTCCAAATTAAAACACCAAAACGAAATGCGAATGTTGGTCATGCGTATATTAGAATAGTTTAGAATACTGCTATGTCAAAAACAGAAAAACAAAAACAAAAAAATTGAAAAATATGAGCAATGCAATTTGTTTTTTGAGGAAGCTTTACCATCGCTTGTTGGAGCTGGAGCCGGAGCCAACCTGGTTGCATGAGCCATGGGCAAAACGACAGCGAAAAAGAGAAGGACAATTGCAACCACTCCAAATGACGATGCATTAATCACTGCCATTTTTCTCCCTTTCTTCCTCCTCCTCCTCCTCCTCCTCTCTTTGTTACGTTACGTAGAGAAAGAGAGAGAGAAAGAGGAGGGAGAAAAGCTTAGCGCTCAACAAAATGATAATAAATATGAGACAGAGAGAGACCAATAAAATGGCTCAAAGGAAGACCCAAGGGTGGGGGAATTGTGGATGAACAAACGTATGGCTTTTATAGCCATCTATCCATCTATGTGCATGGCAAAGTTGTGGGGTCAGCCCGCATCTTAAGGGGACCCACCAACCCATATGTTTTCTTTTTCTGTTTCTCAATCAATTTCCTAAATTTAAAAGATGTTTGTTAATTATGCGTTTTGTGTTGATGATGTAGTTTGATTTGTAAAACTAATAATACATTTCCCAGCCAGTTATATTGACAGCATTAGCATGCATGAATTGTTATGATTCTAATATTGTTTGGATAAAAAACAACCTCTTCATTTGCTGCTGAGCCTTTCTTTTCAGAGCAATGCAAAGTAATTACAAGAAAGAGGCAACACAGAAATCAGCAAAACACACACACACACACACACATATATATATATATGAAACATTATGAGGGAAGAAGGCAGCTAGCTAAGATGATATAGAAAATATTTTATTAATGCCATGGTAGCTAGAAGAAGAAGAAGTGATTTAATTTAGTGAGGCCAAAGGAAAGCTCCCATGGCAAATTTCTTCTTGTGCTCTACGCTTCCAACAACTGGAAGGCCGTATTCAGACAGAAGGCGGTCGAGCTTCCATTCAGGCATGCTGTCGTAGTCGGCTTTTGAATAGTTTGGGTAGTGCAATGGCATTTTAAAGAAGTCCCTTTGCTGCTGCTTCCCTTCATCGGCTCTTCCTCTTCCCACTTCAAACCTAGTAGCTGACTCCATCTCTCTCTCTCTCTCTCTCAAACTTGATGGATGATGGCCTTTTTGTAAGTGGAGCTCCAATTAATAAGAGAAACTCAGAAACTGGACTGTTGAGTGTAGAGAAAGCCAAAGGGTGAAAACTAGTTAAAAATTCTTTAATTCATATTAGAACTATTCAATTCTTGAAAGATTACAAAAACGTCACCTCTTACAATTAAGTTTGTCAACAATGCTCATATATCAGATTCATATGCATCTTCATTTTTCTAAGGACAAGCCAAAATCAAATAATTTAGTTGTTGGGGGTAGTTGCAGATTGTCAACTACTACAATCTCATTTTCCATATTTCCAACGGCTTGTCTGCTACGTGGCAATTAACCCATATTAGCAGGTAGCATGTAGTTGCACAGAAACAACAGGAAAGAAGAAGGAAGAGCTAGCATGCTTGTCTGCCAATTCTTGGCATTGATTCTAGGACACCAAAGCAGTTGAAAATTATGTACTTCAATGCATAAATATGAAAAGGGCAATTTTTCATATGTTCCTTCCTAGTTATATTGTTATACACAACACAACCATGATAAAAAACCAAAAGGACTGCATATACGTACAAACATTTGGTAACCCTTCTCTCATTTCATCTCATCTTATGTCATCCCTCTGGCAGAGACCATCAGAATGATGGGAGAAACAGAGGATCCTCTTTGTTATTGTAGATCTCGAACAGTTGCTTAGAGTAACGACTTGCCAATGTTCTACATTGTTCGACGCCCCTTGGGTCATACTCCTCCAACTCCTTCACTGTTTTGTTCACATCTCCATTTGGGTCTCCACCGGTGAGAAACTCAGCCAACATAGAGCCCCTATAAAAATGGAGAACAGAAAATTCATCAACAATTTAGTTGACAAAACACAGAAAGCAAAAATCTATTCCAGATATCATCACATCTTGAAAATGGATAAGAAATATGTCAAATGATACCAAAAGGAATAGTTAGACAAGAGGCAGGATCTGAAAAGTCAAATATTATGCGTTCAAATTCTCACCTGAGAGCGTCGAACTTGCTAAAACCACGATAATTGTTGCACAATGATCCCTTGCTAATTTTTTCTTCACATGTCTGCTGTCTATAAAGAGCACATACAGCCTTCATGCACAGATATGGATCCTTACCAAATGCAGCAAGCATGTCTGCCTCAAACTCCCACTTCGATTTATGATCTTTGTTCCTCTGAAATTTGGATAGGATCTCATCAAAGTTCACATTATCATCTGAGGAATCTTCAGACTTGGTAGAAGCATCATTACCTTCAGAATAATCAGAACTATTCACAATAAATCCACCCAAGCTTTCACCTTCACTATCCGACCCAGCCTCTTCGAATAATTCATCATCTTCAACATCCTCGTTTGAATAGTTTCTTTCTGCCCCAACTCCTTCCCCACATTTTCTCAACCTAACGAGACGCCGCCTTCGAGGGGTAACAGCACCCGTGGCATTGTCAACCACCGAAGCAGATCCTACTTGGTCATGTATTTTTCCCTGAAGATGCATTTTCTTGAGTTTTCTGATCGGAATATTATCATCACTACTTTCAGAGTCACTAGTAACAATATTAGAAGCACGCTTTCTTTTGGGTGTTGAGGCAAGCAGAAAAGCCTCATTGATATCATCAGTATCTTCCACAACATTATGGTCAGTATCTGTCTGCTTTATACAGTTTTTGACAGTCATATCTTTTTCACAACCCACAGTTTCTCCTAATACAGAACCCAATGAAATGCAAACCTCTTTGTTTCCCTTATTATCAGTAGGCAAAAGTGTATGGCAATGAGTAATATTAAGTTCATCATCACTATCGCTAATATTAATGACACCGAGAGAAGAAGGTACACCACCAGGCGTAGATGGAGCCATCTTCTTGCAAGGACTCCCATCTTCCTCAAATTTTAGCTGTTTCCTAGCTTGTCTACTGTTAGTATATTCCATACAGACACCTTTCTTCTCTTCCTTAATACCATCACGATGCTTACATGGTGTGCCATTGGGAGGAGAGCCTGCATTACTTAAAACAAATTGTTATGTACCAAAGAAACAACTTCATAAGAGCCTAACTGCATTCGTTTAGGCAATGTGAAAACGTATATATATACTGGACTCAAAGTTATTTGAAACAAAAAGACACATTCTCCCTTCATGAATACTGGACTCAAAATTATATTTGAAAATCAAACATAAGACACATGTAAACGTTGTGTTCCATTTACTGAGAATCATTTGAACACAAATCAGAAAAGTTTCTCATAGAGGAGATGCTAAGGGTCAAACACTTAAGAACATAGCAATTATATGAGTCAATCCTAACAATATGGGCACTTCTTCACAGCTAATGCCCATATCCAATTAGGACTTTGCACAAAAAATTGAGTAATTACAAATTTGAGCATATTTCATACCTGCTGACTGCAGATTGCAGATCCCTTTACCAAGGGAGTGACATGTAGAGCCAACATCCGCCAAATCCACAACTATATCTTTGTCTCTCGAACATTCCAAGTCTCTTTCAACAAGCAATCCATCCTCAAGTTTAATCCTTTTATTCGGTTGCGTAGTTCGGCTATCTTCAAGAGAATTCACATTTGGTGATCCATCCTCAAGTCTAATCCTTTCAGCCAAGGGAACTTCCTCACCTTTCAAGACTAAATTATTGTCCAACTTTAAGATCCCCAATTCCAATTCTCTGAATTTTTCCTTCCAAGCCTCAACCTCATTCTCAGACTTTTTCTTCTCACACTCCAATACTTTGTTCTCAATCATAAGCTGAAAGACCTTATCTTCCTCCCACTTATCCTCTGTAAGATCAACAATTCGCTTTGTCCCCTTCTCTCCCCCAAAAAATTTATTCTTTTCATCTCCGTCACTATTATCCTGCTCCTTAATTCCATCACTGTCTCTCTTCAAAGCCTTAATCACTTCTTCCATAGCAAGCTTTTCGACTTCCAATGCCCTAAACTTGGCCTCAAGAGCTTCATACTCACCCTTCCTCCTCACAATCTCCGATTCTAACTCCACACACCTCTCTTCAGCTCTCTTACTCCTGTTGTCAAATACACTAGGCCCACAAACTTCCAACTCATTTTCGCAAACAACCTCGTGCATATCTTTACATTCCACAACTTCCATATTTCTCTAATCTACTAGAAAAATTCTACTTTCAGAATCAAGCATTTTACAAAATAATCTCACCTGTTCCCGCTTACAAATACCTGAATTTAAAAATAAATAAATAAATCATCAAAACTTGTACCATTAAGAGATTCAAGAATAGAGGCAAAAATAAAACAAAAGCTTCATTCTTTCCAGAAAGAATTATTACCTCTGCACCTTTAAGAAACACAATTCAGAACTTTTTTCTTTAATATTTAAAAAAAAAAAAAAAAAAAAAAAAACTGTGTTTTTGTTTCATTTCTTTTTCCGGGGAACCAAACAGAGAAGCTACCGAAAATGCATAGACCACTGTAACAAACAATAAAATGTAGACTTACTTACAAGTTACAGCAGAAATTTCAACTGCAGCGTCGAAATCTCGCGATTGGAGCAGAGAATCGTTTAGGGTTTACTGATCCTGAGACAGAGTCTGTGAGAGCGGAAGTGTTCCAAACACACCACACGATACCATCAACGTCAGGGGACCGAGATATAACTGTAACACCTGTGAGGTGGAGGCGCGAACTGCCCGCCACGTGTCGAATTGGTGAAACGATGCGTTTTAGTGGAGAGAGAAAAGTGAAACGCCGCACTTTTGGGAAATTTTCTACGGTGCTAGGCGCCGATGACTAGCCTCACTGACTCAGTTTCCATCACTTTTTCTCTCGAGAAACAAACGGAGAACAAGAAAGAATGAAACTTTTCCAACATCTCAGACAACCCATCCTTACTCACAGGAAAAGGCTAACTTCTTCAATTGGCGTTGGGCTTCTGAGAAATGTAGGGTCCAGAAGAGGCTTTTGCGCAAGCTCGGATGACTCGGAGCTTAAGGACTTGATGGAATACATGAATTCTCTGAAGAACTACGAGAAATCGGGCGTTCCCAAAGATGCGGGTACAGATTCGGAAGACGGGTTTGATCTGGGTCGGATGAGACGGCTGTTGGAGCTACTGGGTAATCCTCACTCTAGGTTCAAGGTTCGAAATATCATTGGTGTAACTCTCTCTTAATGCTTGTGCTCTGTTTGTTTAGTGAGAAAATTGCGAACAATGACACTGAAAGTAAAAGGATTTTGTAGTTTAGTTGTTGAAAGTGTCTAGCTTGACTCTGGGTTCACTTGGGTTCATGGTATTTCATTAAACAAAACTCCTATTCTTGTTTTTGTTTTCGCTGTTTTTGATGTGGTTACTTTTTCTTCTCTTTAATTTTTTTATATGAACTTTTCTTCTCTTTATTTTGCTAAGTTTGAGAGCAAGTAAAATTAACTAGCATGACAGCAATTATAGGCCGTTCACATTGCCGGGACCAAGGGGAAAGGATCAACCGCTGCATTTCTCTCCAGCATTTTGAGGGCAGAGGGGCATTCTGTTGGTTGTTATACTAGGTGTGGCTCATTGGTTTATTGCAATATCTACTTTTTCGATTATGTTTTCAACTTCCTCTGATTTGAAGTATCCATTTGTTGAGAAGAGGCTTCATTTATGTCTATGCAGCCCGCATATTCAAACTATCAGGGAACGTATATCATTGGGAAGGTTTGGCGAACCAGTGTCAGCAAAGGCATTGCGTTCTCTTTTCCATAGGATTAAAAAGATTCTTGATCGAGCAATGGAAGTTGACAATGGGCGTACGAGTCATTTTGAGGTATCAACTTAAGTATATCATTGTTGGTTGCTTTTTAATTAGATAATCATCACATAATAATTAGAGAAAAATATTTCAATATGGTTGAGAAGCTTCATAGCTTTCAACAAATTATCATTTTCTCGTATTTTCAGTGAGAATTTATGTTTTGAAATATTGGGTTGGAGAGTGTATTTGAATTCACAAAATGATTTCTTTTTCCTTTCAACATTTTTCCATTGTCGGATTTGGGCATCTTGTATTATGTTGTAACGGATTGGAATTTGCTAGGTTCTCACTGCTATGGCATTCACACTATTTGCTCAAGAGAATGTTGGCATTGCGGTTATTGAGGTTATTCACTTTTCCTTTTGATATCTTTTTGCAGATAATTGCCCCTTTGTTTATGCCCCTTCAAATATTTTGTTTTTATTTCATGCAAATGAACAGGCTGGGTTAGGCGGTGCACGCGATGCAACTAATGTCATTTGTAGCTCTGGACTTGCCACATCGGTCATAACTACAATAGGTGAGGAACATTTGGCTGCACTTGGAGGTTCTTTGGAAAGCATTGCAACTGCGAAGTCCGGAATCATTAAACACGGTTGCCCAGTTAGGTGGTTCTGCCTTAGAGATTTATTTTTCACAAATAAGCTAAAAGTTTTCCTGTATTGTCTTTCATTTTAACTACTCTTTCTCCTATTTCCTTCTACACATGTTGTGAACGTGAAAGTTTTCAGTTTGGTTATTCACTGGTCCGCCATAGGGATTCCTTTGGTAGATTTTTCAGAATCATAGTAGTTATAAGCTGCCTGGTTTCTCCTCTGTCTTCATTCTCATGTTCCAATCTCTGTTTACCAGTCATCAGAATTGCTGTTGCTGACTGCAGAATATATACTTCATTTTTACTCTACTGAGTGGTATAAATTTTCAGGTGGTTCTGGGTGGTCCCTTCCTTCCACATATTGAGCACATTCTTTGTGATAAAGCATTCTTGATGAGCTCCCCTGTAGTATTAGCATCAGATGCTGGAAATAGAAGTAAGATAAATGGCGTTAGCATGCTCAATGGTAGACCTTTCCAGTCTTGTGATATAGTGATACGAGTTGAAAGGGACTTCAAGCTGGTACGCATTTGAGGGATGATTTTAGGATCTATTGGGTTTTTTATTTTCATATTCATAGAACTGTTTTATTGGTTACCATGCAATATTGGTTTGTTTTTTTTGAAATTTTGTAACAAACTTGTAATTGTGTTATTCCTTGCAGTTCATTGAGTTATTGGATGTCAAACTATACATGCTTGGAACTCACCAACTTCAGAATGCAGTAACTGCTACTTGTGCAGCACTATGTCTCCGCAACCTAGGTGAGAGGGTTACTTTTTTAGTTATCTTCTGCTGGGCTGTAATGTTGTAGATATATTAGAAACCAATAGTTTTTTCATTATCTTATACAGCTGGCTGTACCTTGTTTATGTTATTTAAGTTCAGAGTCACTTCTCAATTATTGTACATAACTGGTTGCCGTGTTCTTTAAATCTTCCCTCTAATGCTTCTATGGATACTTCAGGATGGAGAATTTCAGATGAATGCATTAGAACTGGTTTACAGCAGACACACTTGCTTGGAAGAAGTCAATTTCTAACGCCAAAAGAAGCTCAGGCAATAGGACTATCTGGCGCAACAATATTGCTTGATGGAGGTATGTTTTTCTTTATTCTTGGTTTCCCTCCACACTGAATAGATTTAGATGAGGCTATCATTTGCCCTGGTGACTTGGAATATACAAATTATTGCTTAGAATATTTACAGTTCCGTTTTCAGATATCGTGTTTATTACTGCCAATGTAGAACTACAGTGCTAATACTTTCCAAGACTGTTTTTCAGCCCACACCAAAGAATCTGCTAGAGCATTGATGGAGACTATAAAGATGACATTTCCAGGGGCAGCATTGACTCTTGTGGTTGCAATGGCTAGCGACAAAGATCATCTTGGTTTTGCAAGAGAGTGCCTTTCAGGTAAAGCCAGTACTCAATTGCTATGATTATTATATTTTCAATACTTCCTGGTTGTAATGTTCAATGCTGGGGAGTCAGAAAGATGACAACATGTACCTTCATGATAGAGACTTTGATCACTTCTTTTCAGGTGGGCATGTCGATGGTGTCGTTTTGACGGAAGCTAGCATTGCTGGGTCAAAATCTCGGACAACTGCAGCCTCATTGTTAAGGTATTGCTGGATCCAAGCTTCCAAGGAACTGGGAATAGATGTTCTCCACGACGAAATGTCAGAGCATCAAGATTTGTCTGTGGATCAGTTAATTTGCTTAAGCAAGTTGGGAAATAAACCCATATTTTCCGCGGAGGCTTCATTTCAGGCTTCCCTGAATACAGCAAATCAGATTCTCAGAGGAAGAACTGGGGATCGTTTAGGAATTGTTGTAATTACTGGTTCCTTACATGTAGTTTCATTGGTATTAGCTACCCTCCATCACCATGGTTAAATTTTTTGTCTTCTTTTCTTTCTTAAGAATCCATTCATTCCTTGTCAAGTTTTTGTATTATCAACTTGTACAGTAGAATTTGAGTTATGTAATTGAGTAGTAGGAGCACACCAGATGTTACGATGTCAATACCTTGCAGGGTGTTTCTCTGTGTGACTCTCTGCGTGTGTGGCTGACGGAGATGCCAATTTCTTTTGGGCCAATGCATAGGTTTCTAATTTCTTTTTTGGGCCATAACTGAGCGTGCTATTTCCTTTTTGGGCCCAATATGTTATATATATAACTTAGTTGGGTTGGGTTGGCTAGTTTGGTTTATTAGGGATTTTTTGGGAAAGGCGAAGCCCAATACCAATTCCTCGGTCTCCCCTCCCTCTCCCCATCCCTCTATGAATCGGTTTGTTCATCATTTTGTATCTGCAAGAAGAGGATTCATTTCACATACTGAAGCAGGGTTGGAAAGATCGATCTAAGGTATGGCCAAATTCGTTTCCTTTTTTTTCCTTTTTTTCCTTTTTTTCCGTTTTTGCTCTCTCTCTCTCTCTCTCTTGTGTTTATGTTCTCATCTGAAGAGGTCAATCTTCTCACTCCATTAACTCTCAAGGTTTGGAATATTCAGAAATGTTTTTTTCTTTATGGCTGGTGCCTTTTGGCACTAGTCTTTGTATTGCTTCCTCTTTGGTTATCAATGAAAGCATTTTCGGCCAAAATAAGTCTGTTTTACTGTTTGTGTTTTCTCTTTATCTCTTTATAGTCGCCCTTAAGGATATATATATTTTTTCCAACAATACAATACTCAAGGGAAATAATCGAGAAATTCAATAATAAAGTAAGGACTTGGCTCCTCGAGGCAGCTCATGGTGGTATATCCCTGTTTCACAAAACTGCAATTGATGACATACTTTTAAAAAAAAATTAAAAAAATTAATTTCCCTGTTTATGCGGGTCAGTAGTTTCAATTTTTGTTTGTAAGGCTTCCATCTGAAGAAAATTAAAAGTAAAAAAATGGTGCAAAGCCCATTTGGTATGTAATTTGGCAGCTTCATCTACAAATTCTTGGCTCACTCTTAATCGAAGTTAGTATTATATTGTTTTGTATGTCCTTTTATTTATTTGCAGGTACTTGAGAGAAGTTTCATCTGGGATATTTTCTCTTTCTTAATGCTCTGTTGTGCATAAAAAAGAGAAAGAAAAGAAAGATCCAGCAAGAATGAAGGACACTGTAGCCAAGGAGATTCTCGTTAGCTTTATCTAGGAAGAGATTTCCTGTGTTACTTAAATTTGGTCTAATCGATTGTTTTGACTTCCAAATTGATGAATTTTATTACATTCTTCAGTTGTAATTCGTTTTCATTTCTTTAGCAATATGTATTCTTTTCTTCTTTAGCAAATGTCTCGAAAAACCTGTTATGTATCTAGTGTTTTACTGTTGATTGGCTTAATTTCCACTTGACAGGTACTTTTTTAAAGAGCTTTATAGAGGGGTGTGAGATGGATACATCACAGAATGCAACCGATGGGAGTGGTGGAAACGGGGTTTTGGTCCCTCAAGCCAATGATACAGCTGGAGCAACAACGGTGGATGATCCAAAGCAAAACCTGAACGAGGTCATTAACTCTATTCAGAAAACTTTAGGGCTCATTCACCAGCTCTACCTCACTGTCTCTTCGTTCAATGACGCCTCTCAGCTCCCCCTCCTCCAACGCCTGTAACTTTCTCAGTCTGAGCTTCTTCAATGATTATTCAGACCTTATGTTCTCAATATTTTTATTGTTGCTTGGAGACTTTCTCACATTAGGTTTGACCTCTCAGAAATGCTCTTGTTATCGAGCTTGACAACATGGCTAAGTTGTCCGAAAAATGCAATATCCAGGTTCCTATGGAAGTTTTTAAGTGAGGCTTCTTCTCTAATTTGCTTTCTAACAACTGAAGGTTCCGCATTTATGGAGGATTTCTGACTACCTTTGACTTATTAATTTTGTGTAGTTTGATTGACGATGGGAAGAATCCTGATGAATTTACAAGGGATGTCATAAACAGTTGCATTGCCAAAAATCAGATCACTAAAGGCAAAACTGATACCTTCAAGGTAGCTTTTACAGTGTGCAAATAATTGTTTCGTTCCATTTTGATGTTTCAAGTTTGTCCTTATTCCACATTCTACTCATGTTTTGTTTAGAGTTTACGCAAACATCTTCTGGAAGAACTTGAACAGACATTTCCTGATGAAGTTGAATCTTACCGAGAAATACGTGCTGCATCTGCTGCTGTAAGTTACCTTACATTGGCCCACTAGCATGTTGTACAAGGATTTTATAAACCTTATTTGCCTCGATCATAAAGTCTTCGGGTGGACCCTTTCACCCTTTATGCATTTCTTGCTTTTGGTCATCTATCCATATTACACAACCTTCCTCTGAAGGTTTCTGCTATTGATGTGTTGACTGACTCTGCGCCCAGCAGAAGTCAGCTTGTTTGCATTTAGTCTCAATATTTCATTCTAGTTATTCTCGGTATTTGTGTGTGGTTGATTATGATTCTTGTAGGAGTTTAAGCTGTTTACTTACGATACAGGAAACCAAAAGGCTTGCACAAGCACAGAGCATATTACAGAATGGTGATGTGAAGGTCAAACCCGAGCCTTAAGTGTCATTTGTTTACGTATCAGGTTCTTAGAGTCCACGTGTTACCAAATACCGTTCTTGTAATCTGATCTTCAAAAGCTTCAATCCCATTGTCAAATATGAGCCACTTTTAAGCAAATATGTGTAAATTTGATTTTTGATTTTGCACAAACTTCTTTATCTTATTCAAGCAACTTGGTCACCAATCACCCAATTTGAATTCAAATTTCAATCCTGTAGTTGCAAAATCATATTCTGTGGTTGCTGTGGCGTCCCTGACAAAGCTTGAATATTTTTCTGCCAAATTTCTCACAGGAATTATTGCCATTACTATTTTGCAGTTTCAGATAGGCTACTGTTTTAACAAAAACAAAAAAACATAGACTTTCTTCAAGAAATTATCTTAAATATACAGATATTCGAATATTATAGATCGTATAGCATACACTTTCATTCGCTATATTCGAATATTTTAATAGTATAGCCGAGCGGCTATACGCGTTCAATATATTTGAATATTTTAATAGTATCGCTGCGCGGCTATACGCTTTCAATAAATATATTCGAATATTTTAATTATATAGCCGCACGGTTATAATGTTTTAATATATGCGAATATTTAAATATATTCGAACATTTTAATAGTATAGCCGCACGGCTATACAGTTTAAATATATGCGAATATTTTAATAGTATAGCCGGGCGGCTGTACTCTTCAATAAATATATGCGTATATTTTAATAGTATAGCCGGGCGGCGATACGCTTTCAATAAATATATTCGAGTATTTTAATAGTATAGCCGCGTGGCAATACCATTACAATAAATATATTCGAATATTTTAATAGTATAGCCGGTCGGCTGTACTGTTGAAAAATATATTCTAAGGATGTTGGCTTCGCCGGGCGACTTGGGAAGTGTCTCAGAAGCGTAAGATCTGTTTTGGAAGAGAGGCTGAGATTGCTCTCTGCACTTGCGGCGGAGGATTTGGGTGGCGTTGAATGCCATTGACTAGGGTTTTGCATGAACAAAAAGAAGACAATCGCAGCGCACTCTGAGCAGTTCGAATTAATCGAGCCAATTAGGGTTGAGAATCAAAATTTGTTAATGCATGCTGTCGTTGCTCTTTGTGTCTTAATTTAAAAACAATTTACATACGAATTTGAAAGCACAATCTCCACCCTCAACCACTAATCTCTCTTAGGTTAAGAGTCACATCACAGGCTCATTGGAGATTAGTATAAGAAAAAGGAAAACTTAATGAGTTGCATTAGGTTAAGACGCACAGGCTCATCTGGTTCTAAATTGTAAAATAATGTTAATTTAATTAATAAGGAAGGAGGACACTCAGACACTCAGACACTCAGACTCTGATCATCTCATGCTTTTTTGTGTTTGAGACATTCTCGTAGAACAATTTGGAGTTTGGACCTAAAGCCCTTAAAATCAACAACAACCTGTACATCTCACTGGTCCCCATCAGCAGCAGCCCAATAATATTATACAAATTAATTAAAGTAAAGCTGTTTCAAATTCTTGTTTTCAACAGAGCCAAGCCAACAATGGCAATGAATTCAAGGCTCACTGCAAGAAGAAACAGTCTCCAAATCACATGCATCCACCTTTAATTAATTATCTCATATGTCCTCATGTAATTAAGAACCACTTACAACTTTGTAGCTCTGTCTGTGTTCTACTGTGTGTCCTGATATAGCAGCACCTTGGTTTTAAATTAGTTTGTCCCAAATCATTAATACTTTTCATCCAAAACATAAACAGCATTTTTATATCCAAATATGAAAACCCAATCGCAAAAGGCAGAGAGATGATGATTATCAATTTATGAGGATGGTTAATATAATGTCTGTATGATCAAAGAGACAAAGATGAGCACTGAATTAAATAGTTGAGACAGAGATCAGTTGGGGGAAGGGGGAGGGAGGTGCACCCAACGGTAATGGGGCAGGCAGAGGGATGGAGACATGACAGTCCAAAACAAAATACGAGACACATAAATATTATATGTACAAAATCTAATATTAATATTTTTCATATATATGCAATGAAAAGATTGAAGATCATTTTGGGTCCCAATTGTAATATATGTATCATATGACATATCCATCTCCCAAACATGACCCACAATAATTCCCAACAACTCCCGGATATCTCGACCCTTACCGGCGTGGAAGAAGACGGGAAAAAGGGGGGGTGGGGGAGGACAATATTTGAGAGATCTTCATAAAAAAAAATCAGCGAGAAAACGAAAGAAACAAAAAAAATGAATGAATGATGGATTAATTAATATATATAATACAATAAGGGTGGGCTGTGGGGGGAGGAGCAGTAATGTTTGTCTCACAGAAAGCGTGGGTGGTGTAATGGCTAATGGGGGTATTCAATGAGTTTTGCAGAGTTTTTGAAGTGAAGGGAGTTTGAAGAAGGAGAAGGAGAGAGAGAGGGTCCCATGCATATTAATAATTCTTGCAATGCAAATTTTTGTTTTAAAATTTTGTCTCCGGCCCACACAATGACATTCTCATTTATTTCTGCAGAGAGAGGGTTATAAATGATGAACAGTAAGTATGTTCCAACTCATTCATTCATTAACTTACAAAAAGATCCCATGTCTACAAATACAAATTTTAATTGAAAGATGCGGCATGCAATGCAATGCCAATGTCAATGTCAATGCCAATGCCGATGCCAATGCCAATGCCAATGAAATGCAGAGCTTATCTAGATCTGGGTAAATCTAACATACCCAGCCGCTATATGTCTCTCACCCTATAATACATTGCTATGCTAGCAAAGAAATGTGCAAGTGTACCACTTTCATGCATGCCTGTGTCTTTCTTTTACCAAAATAGAGGCCCACTAAAACAAAAGTTAAATAACTTGTTTGCTTGAAAACATTTTAACTATAGCTTCAACTTGGCTTCGCTCACTCATAATCATATTATATCACGTACGCATCTTATTGTATTAATATTATACTCTAAAATATATAACCAATGTATTAAAGTGTTTTGACAGCCAAGATATATATAGGGATGCAGCCTTATTTGTACGTAGGAGGAGTAGTGCGGTTCCAAGTAATAGGGTCGTACAGGCATGCATGCAGATGCAGTCTTGTACAGACACCATTAGAGTAGTGGGTGAAGTCTCCAGTGCTTGATTTAATAATAACTAGCTACCTAGCATGCAGTTTGATTCCATACATATTATATCATTATAAAGATATGATTCCATTCCATGGATGAGAATGTAAAATGATTATATATATAATAAGATAGAGAAGATCCAGCTCCTAGAAGAAGATATATAGATGCGTTAAACTTGATTTGAAATCGAAACAGTACAGTTCATATAACAGAGAGAGAGACACACAGAGAGAGAGAGAGAGAGAGGTTGGTGAAGGTGATCAATGTGAAAATTGATGGGTGATAAGCTAGAATTGGACTCATATGGAGGAGGGAAGTAAATGTGGAAATATATATATACTAAAAGTACAGACAGAAACACAACACCACTTTAAATGAAACCCGCGCACTCCCATGGCAGGCCCAAACTTGCAATTACTCCCCTTCGATCCTCTTTGTCCAGCCACCATGCATTCCAATTTGCAATTTGTTTCTACCATTTCCAAATTCAATTTATTTGTATTGTCCAGAGCCTTTGAGGTAGCACCAACCAAGCATATTATAATTTAGAGATATGAACTATATTCCACATTTCCATTTCAAATTTATTTTAGTACATATATAGACTGTCTAATAACTTGAAATTGATTTTGATTTCATCCTAGGCACGCAGATACCGTGTCTGCACATTGAAGGCCTATCTTTCAATTCCAATATTACATCATAAATTTCTTAATATTATATATATATATATATATATATATATGGAAATTGAAGTATTGAATATTAATTAGGAAACAAGTTTGCAGAGTCTGAGTAGTACTGTACCCGTCCTCATCAGCCTGACCCGTCCTCATCAGCCTGGCCCTCATTTTCTTGCTCAAACACATGTTTTTGTTCAATTTGTCGCATTTACATATTTATAGATTAAAGCCTTTTAATTAACCATCATTTTCTTCACTCATCTTCATCCTTAATTATATATAAGGTTCATTTCGATTTAGTACCCTAAACTCTTACCTTTAAGGCATGTTTGCCCATGCACTCTCAATTTTAACGATTACATACCCTATGCTTCTCAATATGATTTCGGCATCAACTTCAACATCAAAATTTCGATTAAATGCTTGCGTGGCAAACATGAGTCTCACCTATTCACTTATTTCGATGTCACTTGAAGAGTATTTTCAAGTAATTGGTGTCTTCCAACTCATGAAGAACACATCACATGCATTAATACCGAACCATTTTTTAATAGAATACCCTTCAATTGACATTAAAAGAAGTGAATAGGTGGAACCCAAGCTTGTCACACAAGCATTTAACAGAAATTTTGATGATGAAGTTAACGCTAGAACCAAATTGCACAAAATTGAAAAATTTAGGGTATGTAATCGTTAAAATTGAGAGAGCAGGAGCATACGTGCCTTAAAAATAAGAGTTTCGGATACTAAATTGAAATGAACCCTTATATATATATATTGTACGTACTAACTGTTGGGTATGAACTTTTTCTCTATAAAAATATACTACTTTAATCAGCCATGTACGTAATCAATGTTAAATCATGAAGAGAAAAGGAGGGGATGATGGAGGAAAATATAAGTAGTGAGTTATAATGAGCAGCCTCTCTGACCACCAAACATTGAAGTACTAGTATTACCATAGATGTTTGCTTTTGTTATGGATCAAAGAGGAACATTCCTCCCGTCTAGTCTAGGCACTGCCTGCCTGAGCCTGCATATTTATATAAAAACCATGCCATTCAATTCATGTTTTCAAGGATAATTTCCCCTCACTTTTTAGAATTTTCCACTGCCACCTCTGAATATATATATTTATATGGTCATTCTTTTTCATCTAGCTCTACCATACCCTTTCTTCTATGTACGTAGGTGATCGGTAAAAAGGTATATACAATACAACGTTGACCAAAACCATAAATTACTGTTAGAGGACCCATATCCCCCGACCCAAGGCCAAGGTTGCCATGGTTAGGTTAGGAACAACCTTAATTCGTACATCTAAATATAATTGAGAAACCTAGCTATACCTAACAACAACCTTAATTAGTCCTCTACTAGTTAAAAATATCTTATTTTCTATTTTATTTGCGGAGTCTTAATATTATATGCCATCAATGTCTTTGTTGTAACCGAATTAATGATATACACCCAACGAATTAGTTTTGTCATCTTCCAATTTGTGGCAAAGTTCAGGATTGAAGAAAGAATATAGAATCCACCACGATATTTCCAATTTCTCTCTACAATTCTAATTTATATTTCCAAGTTCTGTGTGCTCACTGTAAGATCCCACGCAGACATAAATCTAACGGATAGATGAAAACCAAGAAAAGTTAATATATAGGAAGAAGGAATCTCTCTCTCTCTCTCTCTCTCTCTCTCTCTCTCTCTCTCTCTCTCATGCACAGTGCACAGTGCACAGTGCACAGTGCTCACTAAGCTAGCAAAGCCAAAACCAAACATCATCAGAACAAAATAAATAAATAAATAGAGATGGATGATGGTGACGGTTTTTAGTCCCTTTCAGCAGACCCTCTCTTATTTACTTCTCCTTTTCGCAAACCTAGCTAGCTTCTTCTACATATTACTTCCATACTTTATACATGCTTTCTCTCATCTTTGACGCACTCTCTTTCGTTTCTCCCTCCCTTTCGTCTTTTTCCCCGACAACTAATTCCCTTGTTGCCTGGCTTGTAGCTACTTCCATTTCTTCTTTTGTTCTTCCTTTTTGGCTAATTAACCAAGAGGCATAAAGCAAATCTATGGCCATGGATGATCACGACCGTCCATCATCTGACTTTTTCCAAGAACACGAGCAGTGCTACTACAGCGACACCAATTGCAACTTAGCCACTCCAGGGGACGATCTTTTTAGCATATTGGAGAGCTTAGACGATGGATTTGGATTCGGAGGAGCCATGGAATTCCCTCCGCCGCCAGCCACGGTGGCATTGGATGATGAACAACCACCGCGACCGTTTGTTTTCAGCTCATCCTCAGCTGACCAGACCGATCTTGACGAAACCAATTCGCCCCCCAAAACCAAGAGATTGAAGTTCTCTGCATCACCTGCTTCGGGCGGCACCGCGACCACTTTCTCAGATGAAGATGGACAACAAACAAGGATGTCTCATATAACGGTGGAGCGCAACCGTAGAAAGCAAATGAACGACCACTTGTCTGTCCTGCGCTCTCTCATGCCTTGCTTCTATGTCAAACGAGTCAGTTTCTCTACCCATCCATCCATAATAATCTTATTAATTACATCAAATAATCTACATACACATATGTTTTTTTCTTTACATATATATTTTGTCCCTTCACTTTCAAACTTACAAGCAAAAGTAGAAACCCTCCACGTACACGGTACACACCATGGCTGGCTAGCTGCACTATTTTTTGTTTTTTCGTGTTTTTGTCTGCACTATTAAGCATTAACTAGCTATAGCTACTTAAACAGTACTAATTCAATATTATTTTATATAAAAAAGTGTATATATTTTTTGTGTACCTAATTTGGTTGTCTGCTTTTGGTTCAGGGAGATCAAGCATCAATAATTGGAGGGGTGGTTGATTACATCAATGAACTGCAGCAAGTTCTTCAATCGCTTGAGGCCAAGAAGCAGCGAAAAGCCTACAGTGAAGTGTTAAGCAGCCCTAGGCTGGCCTCAAGTCCAAGACCACCTGGTCCCTCACCACCAGTCCTTAGCCCTAGAAAACCCCCTCTCAGTCCTAGGCTCAGCTTGCCCCCTATCAGCCCAAGAACCCCTCAGCCAACCAGCCCTTACAAGCCCTCTTCTGCTAGGGCTCTGCAGCAACCACCACCACAATTACCTGCCTCTGCTAATATTATTAGTAATTATCTGATTTCTAGTCCAAACATGCCCACCTCATCGTCACTTGAATTACCATCTCCTTCTTCTTCAACTACTTCCTCCCATGTCAATAATAATAATAATATTGACAATCTCAATGAGCTATTCGCCAACTCCAAGTCCGCCGTCGCCCAAGTGGAGGTGAAATTTTCGGGTCCAAATGTTCTTCTGAAAACGGTGTCGCCTCCAATACCAGGACAGGCTCTCAGAATCATTTCTACTCTCGAAGAACTTTCGCTTGAAATTCTTGACGTCAGCATCACCACCGTTGACGAAACCATGATTAATGCCTTCACCATCAAGGTATTTCATTTCATTTGTACCTAACCTAATTATAAATTGTTAATTAATTTTACGTCCTATAGTTATGTGCTAGCTGAGGATATAGTGACGATATCTAAGAAATAGTACAAAAAATGTTAAATACATAAGGGTGATTTAGTTCAGAGGAAAAAGTACTGGTTTTGTCCTTTACATGAAGAATTGTGTATGGTTGCAGTAATTTCATTTCCAGTTGTAAAATTTTTAAAAAGAATGAGGTATGCATGTGTACTGACTTATTGATTTAAATGCTTGTCTATAAAATTGTTGAAAACAAGGATGGGTGGGTATCTTTCAGACATTGATTTTGTAGCTACCCAGTACAAATATATTAATTAGGATTTTGCTTTGATGAATCATGTGGGTGACTAAATTTGGAGCTGCTAATGATTGGGATGTTGTTTCTTGCTTTGTTGCTAGATTGGAATTGAATGCCAACTTAGTGCCGAGGAACTGGCTCACCAAATTCAGCAAACATTCTGCTAATTGCATGCCCTATGTACCTAACAATCTCATCATATCTGCCAATTGGTATTTGGTATTTGGTATTTGGTATTTGGTGCTAATAATAAAACAGAATGTGGGAAAGGCATTTTTACCATATTCTTATTAACAAATATGTAATTCTAGGATCAGATCAGTAATAACTTGTTTTAGCTAGGGTAACCCTTTGTTTAATTCATTTTCTCTTAGTCTTAATTAATTTTCATGTATACATGCATACATGAATTTCAATTTCACTTTTTTTTTTCTTTTTCTTTTCATGCCTAAGGAAAAGCTACATATATATGTATATCATTGTGAGTTGTCCATTAATTTTGAAATTATGCTTAAACTTTAAGTACTAGTGCTATATATATCATGATTATTAGGAGAAGCTTGCTCTTGTTTTTTTTTTTTTTTTTTTCATTTAAACTTCCATTTTCGGGATCGACGAAATGCCATGAAGGTGAAGATGCAAAACCTTTATGTATCCATATAAAGAAAGCATCTTAGCCTAAACTGGCATCGTTTTGCCTGCTGCTACGAAGCAAGCTCAATTATGTAAATGTAGGTATATAGCTCATGATTACCAAACTCAGCTGGACCAAACTCTACAAGTAGAGAATAGACATACAAGAGCGTTGCTCATCAATCAGGTGGGCCAATTTGGCTTCAAATTTCATTTGTAGCGACATGTTTGAGGCTGGGAAACATGTGCATGCCATGGACCACACTTGTTCAACACACCCAAATTTCATCTCATTTTCCCGGATAAAAAGTTCGAAACACCACCAATTTTACTTTTTCTTCTGGGTTTCTTTCTTGTCTATTTGCAAGGGAGTAGGAAAATGTAGGAAATGATAAATAATTTTTTCATAGAAAATAAAAAATAAAGTACAGGAATTCAATGGACTGGTGTGAACCGTATGGGCCATTTTCAGAGGTCCGCACAAGGTTGGTTTGTTTTTCAGACGTCTTGGGCCTGCCATATCTACTATGCATTGGGTCGTGCATACGAAAGAAAAGACGTCGTTTCCCGAAACGGCCTCTGCACGATTAGACATCCCATCGCGATTGGGCCTTGTTGTTCGGATGCGTAGAAGACATTTCTGATGGGCCCTTACGTAAAATTAAAACGCATCTTTGAATCTCTGATATGCGGCGGACTAATTAATAAGAAAAAAGAGAAATATTCAGTTTATTGATCTGAATAAAATTGGAAAACAAAAATATATATATATATATATATATATATATATATATATATATATATATATATATCAGCTTTTTTGGGTCTCTTAATGGAAACATATCAATCAGACTACTTAGCAGATGTCACACACGCATTATACTCACAGTTACAAAGTTTAATTATGTTGGCTCTGGAAACGCTAATCTCTTTTGGGAAGGAAGCTAATAGCTATGAGGAAAGAAGCCTGGACCGTCAAATGAGAAGTTGGGGTATAAGTTTTGATCAGCCTGACCAAATGGGAAACCCAAAGCAGCAGCAGCAATAGGAGAGTTGGTTGCTGAAGTAGCAGATGACAGAATCTCTGGAATCTCACACTCAGCACCCTGAAAACTTTGGTCGCCTCCTCCAAAGCCCTGCTCTGAAACTGAGAGATACTGTGTTCCAGAAGTTGTAGGGCCCATAAATGGAGGAGAAAAATGCCCCACATAGTTGTGGTTCAATGGATTGTAGGGAAACAATTCCTGATCACCAGCGTCTAAGCCTTCAGTTACTACTGTAAGGCCTTGTGGGATGGTTAAGAGCAAGTCTTGTGGTTGCTGCTGATTTTGTTGAGGGTCCACTATGTCCATGCTATTCTGTGGAGGAGGAAGAGGAGGAGCACTGGTTGTGCTGGTGGAGGCTTGTGTACATGTGTGCCTTCCTCTGTAAGTAATTTCAAAGACTGTCGGGTCCTCATCGGAGCGTTGCACTTGCTTTGTGGCCAAACAGCATTGAGCATTCCGATGAGTGCATCTGTAATAGCCTCTGCCAAGATCAACAATCTAATGTTAATATGCAAGTTACGCATTGGTTGAGTTGACCAAGTCACAAAGGGGTTCTTTAATGAAAACGTTCTGCCTGGCCTACCTTGGATATTTGGCTCCAAGTATGTCCTTTTGGCCATATTTCCTCCAGCTGAAGCCATCATCAAGAGGCCCCTCAAGCCCCATACCTGATGTAACTCTTATTTGTTGTGTCCACCTTGGCAGAGTTTTCCTGCAACATTTATGAAAATTCAAAAATTAACCACCACAGAATTATCATCTCAATCAAGTACTGATAAACCAACAAAACATTATCATGACAAACTACCTCTTCCTAGAGGAATCTTTGTTGTCCTGGTCCTTGAATTCGCGATCCGAGTCTTCACTTCGGGGACTTCCATTGAGAGAAGTTGGGGGGGACTCAATCATTCGAATCGCAGCATGACCTGTGGGCAGTTGTTGCTCTCCCCCCGAGGCTGAGCTGCTAGAATTGAGCAAGGAAAGCGCCTTTTCGTACGAAACTATGATTTTTTGAACCAATGATTCCCGGGTTCCATGAGACGAAGACGGAACATTGAGATGGATCTGGAGTTGCCTAGCTAGCTCCCTGCCTTGTGCTAGCTCATTTATAAGACTCATTTTCTCCCCATGCATATTGCAGCTCTCCATTTGTTCATACACTATATATATGGACGCAAACAGTTTGTGATTAACTAGCAAGCAGCAAAGATCTGAAATCTAAATTGCCAAGGATATGCTAAATGAGGTTATGTGGAGAAGCATGAGAGATTGGAATATGAAGTTATATTGAGACCAACCAACAGAAAGCATGGAAATTTAGCCAAAACAAGAAACAGAGACACAAATTTCTAAGAAGGGTGTGCTTAGTTTTTGTGTGTTTGGATTAGTTAATGTAGTTAGCAAAGGAGCAAAGATGGAAACTTGATGAGGAAGGAGAGGGCAAGGAGAGGGAGAGATGGTTATGGGATTTTAAGGGAAGCTTTGTTTTTGAATCTAAGAAAAAATGAGGGAAAGAGAAAATAAGAGAAGTTTGACTGAGAAAATCTGAAAGGATACTTTCTTCATGGGAGACCAGTCTTTGGTCATAGAAAATGGAGTTTCAAAGGAATCATAGAGAGTAAGAGGTCCAATTGCTGACCATTTCAGCCTTGTGCTTCTCCTTCACATAAGCCAACAATGAACACCAATATCTCTCGCTTTTGCATTTGATTACTAGAAAAGGAAGAAAGTCAACGATTAAGCAAAAGAGGTGGGAGACCAAAGAATCTTCAAACTTAGCTCCGCGTTGTTACTAACTTAATTACTCCTACTCCTCCTACCAGCCCTACCCCTGAATCCCTGATCTGATGCCACTAAAAACGAGACAGATTTGATTTTACTGAGATGAAAAAAAGGCCATGACATACTGTTAACGTCAGCTTCAAAACTTTGCATACGTTAACGGTTCAAATTGGATTGGATCGAAGAGGAGACAAAGAATAGGGTGACTCAGACCCAAAACCCAACAAAGGAAAATGATAATCTAGTAATTATTTCATTAAAACAGTCGGATTGTCACAGAACTGGGTACCGTATTTTGCGTGCCTTATTATTGGTGTGAACGGTCGGTCATGTGTTCCATTTCTTAATTTGTGTTTTATTAACATTTAATAGAAAGCGAGCACAACATGGTTGAAACAAAACAAAGCGGTGCTAACTTCAGTGCTGCAGTCTCTCACGCGTTGATCAATCGTGTTGAAATTTGAAACATATGGTTAATTGAACATGTTCTTTCTATACTATTTGGGAACTTAATTACGATACATAACCTAGGTAGATTCAATTCAACCTAGGATACTTGAGTTTAAATAATAACGTAAAGCTTCCTTTTTATATTTAATAAATGACCAAGTAGATACTATTATATGGATTTTTTTTGTCGAATTTTGTTTTGTATGGTTTAGCTTCTCTCTTTTTCAATTTTACTCATAAGGAAGCAAATAGTGTTGCATATTGACTTGCTTGATTTGATTTGCATAATGCGTGGACTGTTTTATTTGATTTGAGGTGCCCCTTAATCTTATTCACGACGTCCTATTATGTGATTATTTGAGTCGGGAGTCAATCGCTTTGCACTCCTAATTATAATTCTTCATTTTATCAATAAAGTTTCCCTCGTTCAGTTGAGATTCTCTTAAATTGGAAGCTTAGGGCCCGTCTGGTAACGTTTTCGGAGAGTGTTTTCAGAGAATATTTTCAGAGAATGAAAACAAGAAAACAAATTTGCATTTTCAGGAAATGAAAATGCGTCTTGTAGATTAATTAGAAAACATCTTCAGAAAACAAAAACAATGAAAACGTGTCTGGTAGTACAATTGTTTTTCAGGTGTATTTTTTATAATTCTAATATTTTTAGAGGCTAAAATTATTATAAACAATGAAAAAAATTAAAGCTAAAAAACTATCTTATCTCCTTTCTTTTTTCTTTTCTTTTTTTTCTTTTTTTTCTTCTTTTTCTCCTTTTCTCTCCTTCCTCCTCTTTTCTTCTTCTTTTCCTTCGCACGGCTGTTTCTCTTTTTCTTCATCTTTTCTTCTTTCTTCCTCATTTCTTCTTCCTTTCCTTCCAAAGGCCATTTCTTTTTTCTCATTTTCTTCCTTTTTTCTTCTTCCTTTCCTTCCCAGGCCGCACCCACTCCTCCTTCCTTCCATGGCATGAATCCCATACACCCACCCATCTCTCTCTCTCTCTCTCTCTCTCTCTCTCTCTCTCTCTCTCTCTCTCTCTCTCTCTCTCTCTCTCTCTCTCTCTCTCTCTCTCTCTCTCTCTCTCTCTCTCTCTCTCTCTCTAGTTCCACTAATTAATGGTTGTGGTGGTTTGATTGGGTGATGATGGTGGTTGAGCTGGGTATATGGTGGTTCTTCTTCTTGTCTCTATTTTTCTTTTCTTTTCTTTCTTCCTCTGTAATTTTTTTCTTAGTTTGCAGATTTGTGTTATTTTGGGTCAGAGAAGATGGGTGTTGTTCCTGTTGGTAGAGAGGAGTGAGCCAAGCCAGAGAGAAGAGTGGTCAAGAAAGGGGGAGAGAAGAGAAGGGTGAGCGAGGAGAGAAGAATTTTGATTTTTGGTCTGATAGGAAGAGAAGATTGAGCGAGAGAGTGTTTTGAGCATTTGTTTTCTGGGAGAACAAAAACAACTTTTTTTTGTTTTGTAGAAGTAAACGTGAAGTTGGTTTCATTTTATGAAAACATTTTCAATGTTTTCTGTTTTTGCCCACCGAACACGTTTTTGCTTTGTTTTTGTTTTTTGAAAATGAAAATAAGCCTCTAAAACGTAAACTAACGGGGCCCTTTTGTTTTTGTTTTATTTCCTTGTACTGTTAAAATTAAACATTTATGGATGCTAAATTGCACTAAACTGTTATATATAAATATACAGTAACAAACCTTGAACCCTGTTCTTATTCAATATAATGACTTTCTGAGGGTGGTGGTTAAAATCCACTTTCAATTTACTTTTGACGTACGTGATGATAGATTGAGGAGGGTGACAATCTAATTAAAGAAATAGTAAACATAAGACCTTAAACAATTTATATATTATATGTCTATGTACATTAATTCCACTGAGTGTCCTGCTTTTTCTTCAACTGATAAAAGGACAATAATAAACCCATAACTACCAACATACAATGTTTAATTTTCTTTTGCCACATGTAAACATGAACCATTCAAAACAAAAATTTGACCAATTCAAAAAGAAATTCAATGATTGGGGCTTAGCTATAGCTCTATAGACTCTATGATGAGTATGTGGAATGGAACAAGGAAATGGGACTCTTAAAGTGAAGCTGAGTGCGATGCCCCGAAAATGGAGAGAATTTGCATTTGCATAAGTCTCGTTGATACGTAGCCGGAGCCGCAATCCCATCTCATAATGTCTCTTCTACAACCTCCTTCTAGATGCCAAGTTGTTGTTGACCCAAAGATTTTTATTAGTTTAGCCGCGTGGAAATAGTAGGACCGTCCCATGTGACTTTTTCCATTCCAACATTTTTATTATTTGAGTCAAAGGGGGAGGTTTAGGTTAATTACTATGTATTAACTTTACAAGTTTCCAAGTGGAGGACATGTATCTCATAGAATATGTTAACTTGTGAAATCTCAGTAATCAACGTAACAACCTTGACCACTTAATGGTTTATAGGATGGGGAAGATTAGGATAGCCTAAGTGATAACAAAAGGAAGGAACAAAGGAAAAGTTCTTTGATTGATGATTGAGAGAGATTACAAATGTATCATATATGAACAATATTATTTTTTAGTCAAGGGAATTATTACCACTCTCCATCATCATGCTCTCCGTTTGTTTGGATCAGGTATGTGGGTGACCGGCGTTTTAATTAAGATGTTTAGTAGTCGAATCACCAGTGGATGATCAATCGTCGGTCTGACCAAAACATCCATACTCTTAATTGAGTGGTTGACTTTATAAGGTGTGCTATAAAGTTAGATCATACATTATCGTGTGTGTATTGGGTGTTATATTTTTTTTATGTCAACAGAATCTTTTATTTTTTAAAGTTTATAGGGATTCTTAATCTTTCTTCGGTGACAAATTGTATTGGCATATTCTCAAAAATTGCAAAGTTGAGAGGAAAAAATGATTCTATCGAACTTCTTGTTTAGTGTTAAGAAAAGTGAAAGACACATCACCCTCTCTGGCTCTTCCAATGCACATTAACGTTCAACTTGTGCAATTTGCGTTAAGATTATGAACAACACACAGCCCACCCCAAACACTGCCTTAATTCAAAATGTGCAAGATCGTTTGGAATTGGAAGTGAGCAAAGTTAGAGCAGAATTCAAGTCCTGGAAGTCAAAGTAGACCGTATTGGCCCAAGATCTGTCGCCTTATCTGAAAATATTTGCCGACCGGTCGGATTTAATAATGAGATAGAGGCCCAATACCGATTCATGGGCCAATCGCGTTAGTCTAATTTTGGGCCTATTTTAGTGAAGAGGAGGCCGAAGCCCAAACTCATTCTGGGCCTTTTGGTGATAATGCTATTTTTCTTTTCTCTCTCTTTTTTTATTTTATACTTTTCTAATTTCGAAACTAAATTAACTAGTATACTCAAGTAGTCGTCGAGAGTAATACCTCTACACTCGAGATCCTATGTTCAAATTTCACATTCCATAATATTGCTTGTATAAAAATAAAAAAACTACTACCTAATTTTCTGTTAAAAAAACAAGTAGTATATAGTTTTTTTATTTTTTATTTTTAAGATACACTTACAGTGTCAGTATGGCTGACATTGAGCAACGTAAAGATGCTAAAGACCACCACACTTAAGTAGGTCCCACAAATGACAAAAGAATACCACATCGAATAGGAACCAGCCCATGTGTCACCAACTTCATCCACAGGCTTCCGCAGATATCTTATCGTCCAATAAGGACCCGCCACGCCAGAGCTTCACAAAGACCATTCTCTGCTCCAACACCACCCACGTCACCATACCAGTCTTCTACGATGTACGTGTGCAATTGTCTGCCGTGGCGTTGAAAGACCAGTAAAGTCCCAACCGTTGATTCTGCAGAGTTGTAATTTGTGGACACCGTAATTAGCGTGTTTACGTTATTAAAGTCCCCAACTTTCGTTCTTACCAAAAACGTCTCGAACTTTCTTAATTCTTACTCCGAGATTCTCCGAAATTCTCGTCACCGGATCGTTCGGGCATTGTTTTCTGCAACAGAGGTATGATTGTTTGCAGTGGGTTATGTTTGTGGTCCTAGAAAAACTATGATACAAAGTTTGACACTTTGCCTGCATTTCTTTGTGTTTTTATTTTTATTTTTATGTGTTTCATGATCAGTAATGTTCTGAATTTTTAGTTGGTTTCTTTTCTCTTTTGTGCTTTATTATATATTGCTTCTTAGATGAATTTTGAAGTGTCTCTATCGCACAGAACAATGAGTTTTGATAGTATTGGTAAACAAAATGAGTCTAGTTTAGTACCTCACTCTCACTGTGAAGTTTATTCGATCAAAACTTATATGCTTCTGACTTGATGAAGAGATGGGAATTAGGAGTATCAACTTGAGCTTAGTAAGCAGGATTCACTTCTTAAACAGTGTTATTAGTGGGCTATAATATGAGGAGGGGTCTGCTAACAATAAGTAACAATGAAGAGTTTATTTGTTTATTTGCATATTTTTAGTAATTGTAATGTGCGTTTGTACAAGAAAGGGGAAGAGCTTAAAATGGGTGCATTTCTTTCTGTGTGGTTGCAGAATTTGTGCATAAAGAAAGCTCTGACTCATCACTAAGACTTTTTCTTTGGCAACTTGGCATGGGAGTTGTGACAGTGTCTAGCTCAGCTTCAAGGACTCCATTAGGATTGAGCACGAAATTGACAAGTCAGAGATCTACGTTGAGAAAGCCATTGATTGTTGCATTTAAAACAGATGAAGCAAATAAGACCGCCTTGGTTGCACCCCAGGAGAAAATACCATTGCCTATAGAAACACGAAAGAAGCACCAAAAGAGACTAGGGAAAGCTAGGAAACTTGCAAAAAGTGTAAAGTCTGCCACTACAGATGTAGCTTCTCCTTGTACCTTGGAATTGGATTACAATGAAGCCGCTGCCAAACTGGAAAACTTATACAAGCGTAGCCCCGAGACTGAAGCCAATTCAGATGTGGAACATGTAGATGGCTTGATGAGAAGAGGTCGCAAAAGGAGGAAGAAGACAAGTGAAAGTGATGATGACAAAGAAGAGAACAGAACAAGTAACACTGTGGTTAGGAACAGGACAAAGAAGGCTAAAAGACTGAGTCTTGATAAAAGGGTTGCATTGAAATGGAATAAGGATGAAAACGCGATTGCTTCCATAATTCGAAAGAGAAAAAGTAGAAAGAACGAAAATGAAAAGATTGAGGAGCTTGTAAGGGAGTATTCGGCTTCAACTGATCTGGTTAGTTTGGACTGGAAAAAGATGAAGATTCCTCCAGTTCTTACATCCTCAGAGCATGCTTGGTTGTTCAAGCTAATGCAACCTATGAAGGTGAGCCTTCTAAAGTTTCTGTTTTCTGGCTTTAGTCTTAAAAATTGGCTTGTAGCATTGTACATGTGTTGTGTTGTGTGGGTTGTATATTGCTGCTGAATAATTATGTTTGCCATGATTCAGGGTCTTCTTGAAGTGAAAGAGAATTTACAAAAAGGTTTGGGGAGAGAACCAACCAATGGTGAATTAGCTGAGGCGACAAATATGAGTGTGGTTCAAGTGAAAAAACATTTGGAAGTTGGTCGAGCTGCACGAAGCAAGCTCATCAAGGTAAGCATTGTCCTGCTTTCGACCCACTTTATGTGCAGCTTTACTTTATCCAGTCTTGCATACTGATTAAGAATTTGTCGTTTCAAATGTGAAGCAGAGAATTTAACTTGAAATGTTGATATGTGTTGCAGCACAATCTCCGACTTGTGTTATTTGTCATGAACAAATATTTTCAAGACTTCGCAAATGGCCCAAAATTTCAAGACCTTTGCCAGGCAGGAGTGAAGGGACTTATTACAGCAATTGATCGCTTTGAACCAAAAAGAAGTTTCCGGCTTTCCACATATGGTCTGTTCTGGATCAGGCATGCCATCATACGCTCCATGACACTCTCAAGCTTTACTCGTGTCTCATTTGGCCTTGAATCAGTAAGTTCTTTCTCTACCTAAGCTAGGCTATGGTTATTTTTGTTCGCAATTGCATAATCATTGCCATGAATCACTTGACAACAATCCTACAGAAGCATGAACATTGGCTATCTTAGCTCACATAACTGGTCCTATGCTGCAGAGCCTTGCATACTAGGAAAAAAAAGTTTTGAACTTAAATACAGGATTCAGACCTTTGTCTGAATTGTTGATTCAACCAATTTCTATGATAGAGGGGAAAAGAATGGCAGCATTATACTACTAGGAACTGAATTTGCGCTAACCAAAAAATGCATGTAATGGTAAGTTTAGTAGGGGAAAGGAAAAGAATGAAAGTTGCAAAAATGGAAACTTATGGTTTTCACTCTTCCTTTGTGCAGGTTAGGGCGGAAATCCAAAAAGCTAAGCTTGGGATGTTGTTTGCGCTTAAAAGAATGCCAACAGTGGACGAGATAATTGAAAAGGTTGGAATTTCCCCTGAGAGGTACCATGAAGTAATGAGGGCCTCGAAACCTGTTTTCTCTCTTCATTCAAGGCATACAACCACACAAGAGGAGTTTATAAATGGTATTACTGATGTTGATGGTGTAGAGGGTGAAAACAGGCGGAAACCTGCCCTTCTCAGGCTTGCTCTTGATGATGTGGTATTTACTTACCCTCTCCGATAACCTCATATTAACACTGCACTGCTTTCTCTGTTTGAAGATTGATTGTTAGCTAGACATTTTCAGGATTATTAAGCTTCATTTTTAATTACTAGCTAGAAACACAAAGTGACATGCACAAACCATTTAAGCATTTAGTTGACTTGGCTTTAGCACCTGTCACACTTCATGAGCTCTCAAAGTTTCAGGTTGCTCATCATTACTTAGTCTACTCTTCCTAAGTTGCAGTGTACATTTGCATTCAATGGTAGCTAATCCTTTCTCTGAATATTCTCTCACCAGCTTGATTCACTGAAGCCCAAAGAGAGCTTGGTGATCAGACAGAGATACGGGCTTGATGGTAAGGGCGATAGAACGTTAGGGGAGATTGCTGGAAACTTGAATATTTCAAGAGAAATGGTTCGAAAGCATGAAGTTAAGGCTCTCATGAAGCTGAAGCATCCAGCTCGAGTAGATTATCTTCGCAGATATGTAGTATAAAGCGGTCGACACAGTATGATCTCCTTAAAAAAACCTTCTACCTTTGGATATTCTATATGCTGTATGCTAGTCATCCGTACCATAGGCTTTTAACTAGGCCAAAGTAAGGCTGTAAGAAATTTCAAAACAGTAAACCAGTAAACATAGAGTTCTCATACCATCTAAATCCATATGGATGACTTAAGACTTGAGAATCCGTATATACCCATGTATAGATGATACATGAAATATAATATTTTTCGACCCTTTATACGATAATATTCTGTACAGCTACAAAATGCAATTTTAGCACACTGAAACAACCGACTGCTATTTGCAAACTTATGCGAACAGAGATCATGGCTGCTTTGCTTCTATGTGAAATCTTGAACTAGCTAGCAATTTTTAATTCAAAATATTTCATGTTCATCATGAAATTCACCTTGCCAAGCATTTTCTTTTTCTTTCTTCTTTTCTTACAGCCCTCAGGAGGGGTTCCTGATTCTAGGGAAAGAATTTACTTTCAGAGTTAACCTAAACAGAGAAAGAGACAGAGGGATAACTGCAAGAACTAAACTACTGCACAAGAAACAGACAGAAGCCAAGCCACAATAACCATCCAAGAGGAAGACAACTACTTGAAGCCATTAAACATTCGACGACCAACATTTTTTAGAGTTGTCTTTCGTTTGCTGATTTCTTTTGTCAGCAAACGTATCACAATGTCTCATGATCCAAAACCTCTCTAATTCTTCTGGTTTTCGACCTGGAATCCGACCAGCTATTAAATCCCACCTGAAACCAAGACAGCGAAAAGAAAAAAAAAATTAACACCACGGTATTTGTATATGCAAATCTCCATAACATTAAAAGCCAAGATAACAAATATTGTTACATCTCCAGATTCAAGCTGTAGAATTCATGCTGGATAGTTTCACGTGACTTGAAACACAACTGTTTCAGATATCTTGTTTTGCAGTAACTGCAAAGGGATAATTAAGGACACTCTTATATGTATGGATCAAGGATTTAAGGTCAACTCTTGACTGTTGGACACAGGACGGAAATATTCAAGGGTAGCAACGTGGAAGGCAGCTGGGGTTTTAGAGTACAGTTAATGTTCGGAACAGTAAAATCTGAAAGACGATGAGACAATAGAAAAGACAAACTCTACAACTTGAGATGGAAGGAAAGTTTGGAATTTGGGATGTAAGTGCTTTTTCTTTTTCTTTTTTCGATTAACCATGTGCAGAGTTTGCTGTGCTGCATGCTATCAACTCCATATTTGTGTATGGCTTGGATAATTATTATGTATTAATAATGAGAAAAAGAAAAGATACTAATAATTTGGATTTGGAAATAAACAAGTTATTACCTGGGCCCAACGAGCCTATACATTCTATAGAGGAGATCTTCTTCTTGTTCAGTCATGTTTATGAATTCCCATTCATTGCTAATAACCTCTGCCCAAGTAGATGGGAAAACAAAAGGACATCAAATGAAAGTTTCATCAAACAGACAAACTTTCTTACAACTAAACAAAGAAGACAGACGAACTTACTTAATTAGAAATGAAAGTTTGTTGGAAAGGGAACATAAAATGGAGAAGGAATGAAGCACCAACCGTCAGACTCAGAAGTGGCGGTTTTGGGTCGTTTTCGACGACATCGGTCCATGGTCTGCATTAGAAACCAGACTAAAAAAGAAAGGGAAATGGAGGAGAAAAAGAGGAATGGAATAAGGAATGAGAGAAACGTAGTAAATTGGGTTGCGCTTGTAACTTGCTAGTATTATATATATGAGTGTGGAATTCAAAGAAAGAAAAGGGAATATATATCTCTTTGATCTGGAAGCCACAACCACAAGTTGCTGCTGCCCCCAACAAACTACAAAATGGGTTTGTTGACTCGTAGGCTTGTAGACTTGTAGTTGACAACACAGAGCTCAGAGAAGAAACAAGGAAGAAATGGCAATGGGGAAAAAGCCTAGCTATATATATATATAAATATAAACTTGCCTTGCCTATCTGCTTTGTCTCCAAAAGGCTCATTCATCTCTTTACCTTTGTCATCATGCGTGGATGATGGAACACTAGTTTCTCTTATTTTACTATTTGTTTAGCAGCTCAGTGACCAGCCAACAAATAAGGTAAAAATTGCATTTTTATTCTCTTTTTTTTAAAAGGGTATTCCTTTCTAAAATTAGAAAAGGAGATTTACTATTCTATCCTTGGATCCATAGCAATATATTGAGCCATAGATATATTGGGCCCAATACAATTCCATCATTTAATTAAAGATTTAAGAGCAGTGTGCATTAAATTAGAGACACATTGAAATGCTTGATATGATAAGTACATAAACGGTCACTTCAATGGTATTTTCGTCCTCATAATAATGTTGTTTGTTTTCGGGTCACATGCATCATCTTCTTCAATAATTCACCAAAGGAATTTTCAACTTTTGTCCTTACACTATTATATATAAAAAGTGTGACACAAAGGAATTTCCAATGGTTAACAAAGAAAGCCAAAGGTACTTGCTTTGCTTCCAACTTTCCATACTGTGCACCTCGTACTATATACGACACTGTAGACTGTCGACCACCATCAACATCCATCTATTCTTCTACGACAACAATTCTAATGTTCATACCTCTAGATCAAAAGTGACTTTTTCCCTTTCAATTTTTAGTCAAAGGGTCAAAGCTCAAGCCAAGTGCGAGTTTGGTTGATTGATTGGCCATTGAGCCCAAACTTTTGTGGGTGTGCACAAGAACGAACTCATTCTCATAAATCCAAACAGCAGTTACAGGAAAAGGGAACTCAGGAATTACCAAACAAATGGGATTTTGAAGAGGTTAATGACAAAAACCCCAAACAAGTTGTGATTTGCGAGAGTGCAAATACCGAAAGTAGGTTTGATTTAGATTCACTGCTTCCATATTTTATGTTTCTTCAAGGGATTAATTAATAGGTTTATGCTATTAACACATCTACATTTCCTATTTTTGTCACAGACTCACAGGTACTTAAAAATTAAATCACTGTTTCGCACAGCAATTACCATTTAACGTCAATAACCCTCCCAAGGGGTGGTGAAAGCAGCAGGTGTTGCAAAACAGAGCTCTTAATTGTTGCCACACAAATTCTTCTCAATTTATATGAAGTGTGTCAACTGTTTACGCAGTATCTTGAGAAGATAATGATGAATTTCTTTTCTTATCTAAGCCCCTCTAAATCATGTCCTGTATCACTTGAAGAACATCTAAAATTATAACTGAGACTTTAGCTAGCATTTCATTTTACTTTTTATTGTTTTCAAGGATCCAATTTAAAGTTAAGCAAAGAAAGAAAAAGGATAGACAGTGTGAGTTTCGTCAATGAGAGTATGTTTCATAAAGACAACCGAACTGAACAATAGAGTTTATATTTGCTGTCAGAAACTCCAACGTTTCATAAATCAGATTACAATGAGGATGGGTATTGTCTTCTACAGAGAACACATGAACTTTCCTGTTCAGCTCAATCCAACTACATCCAGGATCCTTTTTCACTTCCAAGCTTCTCAATCTCTTCCTTGCATTCATCTTTGCCCCCCACTTTCCCAGTACTGCATATATGTTAGACAAAATTATATAAGCGGATATTGGCTTGGGATCCAAGCTAAACATTTTCTTAGCCACCTTCTCACCCAGTTCCATGTCCATCCAGAACCAACAAGCATTTAGCAGAGCTCCCCAGATAACCCCATCTGGTTCCATCGGCATCTCATCGATAAACTCCATAGCTTCTTGTAGACGACCAGACCTACCAAGAAGATCCACTATGCATGCATAGTGTTCAAGAGTTGGGTTTACTCCATAACTTCCTTCCATCATGTGGAAAATTCTCATACCTTCGTCGACCAGACCAGCACGACTGCAGGCAGACAGAATCCCCACAAAAGTAGCAGCATTAGGGATGACTCCTTGCTTTAACATTTGCTCAAACAGCAACATTGCCTCAGAGCCAAGCCCATACTGCGCATACCCGTTAATGAGAGCTGTCAAAGCCGCCACATTTGGTGAACGAATGCAGATAAATGATGTTTCAGCATCACTGATGCTTCCACATTTTGAGTACATATCTATTAGGGATGTTCCAACATACACATTCGATTCGAATGGTGTCTTAATCAACTGGGCATGAAGTACTTGTCCCAATTGAAGAGATCCAAGGCATGAACAGGCATGAAACAGAGCAGAGAATGTTGATCTTGTACGGTCAATTGACAATCTGTGCATTGTCACATATAGTTCCAAAGCCTCCTCATGCTGATGATTTCGAATGTGACCTGAGATCATGGCATTCCATGTTACAGGATCCCTTTCCCTTTTCGTTTCTTCAAAAAGCTTAAAAGCCTTATCAATGTCCCCAATCCTAGAATACACAGAAATCATGGTATTTGAAGAGATTATAGTTCTATGCTTCATATTCTCAAACAACCTCTTCGACTGATCAACTTGACCACTCATCGCATAACCTTTGATCATCAAATTATATGAAACTGGATCCTTTTCTTTTAGTCTACTAAAAATTCTTTCTGCATCTTCAATCCTATCCATCAATACAAGCCCCCCGATAAGCGAATTTGAAGCATTTAAACATGGGTTTTCTAGTCGATCATAAACTCTCTTGGCACAATGAACAGCCTCACTATCACAATAAAATTCTATCAAAGCACCACCAATGGATTCTTCAGATTCAAAACCATACTTAATCAAAAGTCCATGCACAGCCTTCCCTGCACACAGCACTCCCAATCTCCCATAAGCCCTTATAACACAATCCAACGTAAACTCATTAGGGGCCACCTCACCACTCCCCCTCATCCATTGAAACAACTCCAAGGCTCTCTCACAGCCATCCTCGTTCTTAGCGTACCCTGAAATCAACGTAGTCCATGCCACAACATCCCGTTTCGGCATTTTTAGAAACAATTCCATAGCATCACCCATCAAATTACATTGCACGTATCCCACGAGCATTAAGCTCCACAACAACTCATTTCCACCACGCAGCTCATCAAAAACCCGCTTAGCATCCTCAATTTTAAGGCAATTAGAGTAGAAATGCAACAGAGAACTCCCCACTAGCTCAAAACACTCCGTCCCAGTTTTCAGCACCGAGCAATGCAACTCTCTTCCCTCACTCAAAGACCCTGAACGCGCGCAGACGCTAAGAGTTGTCAAAAAGGTCGTTTCATTGAGTCTCACATTGCCATGATGCATAATTGAAACCAAAGATAGAGCCTCCCTGAATCTTCCCCACTTAGAATACCCCGAAACCATGGCGTTCCATGAGACGACGGTTCGGATGGGCATTTCGTCGAACACCTTCCGAGCAACATCTAGCTGCCCGCATTTGCTGAACCGAGTTATGCAGACGTTGGTGGAAACTATGTCGGAGACTAGAGTTTTCGCAGGTTGATAAAGGGTCGAAAACTGTTTAACGTTCGGCTTCCATCGGCTGCGCTTCCATGTTCCCACCATCAACATTTTCAGTTGAGAGAGAGGTGAATGAAGCTCGACGACGTCGTTATACTGTAACTCTTCTCACGTTCTCTCTGTTTTTCTTTTTTTTCGTTTTTTCTAATGATAATGATCAGTAAGTGATTGCATGATTCGTAGGAGAACCTCGTGTCGATCTAAGTTAAGTCACCAGCAGCCACGTGTCATTTATTCATTATATTAGAAATTCCGAAATGCAAGCGCTTCATGCACGAAGACACGTGCCACGGTGCCCCCTTGTGATCTTACCACTTACACAGTTTCGCTCTTGAATCTTTTCGCTCACTCGTTCTCTGTGTCTCTCAACCCAGAAAACAAGAAGCAGAAGAAGAACAAACAGAGACGAAGACTCTTTTTTCTCACATCACACGAATTTCTTTTCTTTATATATATTTTTTTACTTTCTTTTAATTAATTTCCTTAATTAAAATGGTGAAGCTGGCGTCGGCTCGGGAGGTCCGAATGTACGGGCCTCGAATGGGCCGGAATCGGGCCGAGTACATAAACGCGGGGCTCTACGTGTTCGCGACGGTGGTGCTGCTTGGTGGGTTTGTGGCTCAGCTGTCCAGGGAGCCCAAGTCAGGCCTGGTTCTGATGCTCATAGCCTTGGTGATAATCTTGGTGGTAAATTTGCATGATATGGTGGCCCACCTTGCCATGTTCGACTACTCGATGCCGTTGATGGAGCTGGACCTGCAGCTGGCGCTCGTAGAGTTCGCAGTTCCGGTGATTCAGGCTCTGGGCTCCGTCCTCTCATTCTTGGGTGTTCTTATCCTTCTAATTCAGGTTTATAACATATATTAATTAATTGCTAATCATTTAATTAAGAATGTGATGTGGCATTAAGTGTGCAGAGAAATGTTGCAGGCAGAGAAAGGGTATGGCTACTCTAAGCTTGAGAGGCATGCGAAGAACATGCTTATTGCTGGCCCTGTTTTGTGGCTGCTGGGTTCGATCCACAACTCGTGCCAAATCTATGAGAGAGCAGATGGGCA
Source organism: Prunus avium (assembly GCF_965620075.1). Lineage (NCBI taxonomy): Eukaryota > Viridiplantae > Streptophyta > Magnoliopsida > Rosales > Rosaceae > Prunus > Prunus avium. The sequence continues at coordinate 43,219,724 of NC_142285.1, forward strand.
TGTCCAAATCCTGCAACAGAGCGTGCACATCCCCTTCTTGATTGGCAGTGTGCTGTTCACAGTCGGTGCAATTCTCAACACCCGAGAGCAACATGGTTTGTTTCGTCATGGCCTGCAGCTACTGGTAATTGTTTAACCTCATCATTGAACCATTAATCCATTAATCCTTGTCATGTCTAAGTAATTGCGGTTATGAAATTGGGCCGGTTTGGGATTTGTTTTTTTAGGAAGCACTTTTGCGTATAAGCAATTGAGTGCAAGAACCTTGAATTTTTTGTTAAAATTGAAGTGATTCCCAAAAAGCACTTTTGTTACCAAAAAGCCCTTTTTTTTTTTTGGTTACATTGGAGGAAAGAAACCCCACTGGGGTTCGATCCTGGGTGCCATGGGGGGAAGGGGGAATCCACCACCACTGTGGTGGGAACCCATTGGCCCAAAAAGCCCTTTTAGCCATTATAGAATCACGCCCAAATAGGTTAATTGATTAATTTGTGTGTTTGTGCGTGTGGGCAGGGTAGCAATTGGGTGTGGTTGGGGACGGGTGGCAGCCTGATGTTCCTGATTGGAGGATTGGCAAATGTGGTGAAGGTGTTCAAGATGCAACAGATGAGTGATGGGCTGAGGCTTGAGAAGCTGAGGGGAGGGGCACAGGAGCGGCTCGTTTATGAAAGGGAAGGCCATGTTCCCCTGATCCTAGAAGATCAACGGAGGAGAACAAACAGACCACCTTATCACAATGATCATCATCATCATCATGTCGAACCAAGTGTAGCACCACCAGAACCTCCCACCCCTCACAAAGATGTTCTTGTTGGTCCCACCACTTGAAAACATATGTACTTCGTACTTGATATGGCTCTTGTGCTTCAAAGTTTTTTCTTTTCTTACCCTACTTTTTATATGTCATATCCTGTGCACAGAAGAAACTGCATAAATTTACTGCTTGCCTCATTTCCTGTAAGAAGATACTCTTCTTTTATGTGAATCATAATTTGATACATATGCAAAAATAACTCATCGTAAATACAAAAAGAAAAACTTATGCAAACATCTCATACCCTTGTAAGAAGATACTCCTTTATGCGAATCATAGTTTGATACATATGAAAAAATAACTCATTGAAAATACAAAAAGGAAAACTTATGCAAACATGTCATACTCCTATTGGCATGAATAGGAGTCATAGTTTGATACATATGAAAAAATAACTCATTGAAAATACAAAAAGGAAAACCTATTCTCCGTAGAAGTATTTTCCAAGCAAAATATGTTTAAAAATAATTCATCGAAAATATAAAAATAAAAAATTTTGCACACATATCGCACTATTATTTATTAAGATGAATGTAGGTGAATGTAGGTACGAAGGCTATAATTACGAGTATCTTTTTTTTCAAGGACCTCTTTGAAAGAATTAACCTAAAAGTAGTGAATATTGCTAACAGAATCATGGGCATATCAATATTCGAATCTATGATACTGTAGTAATGTGTGTGAGAAATTCGCCACCTCTTTGTAGTTTAGAATATCTTTTTGTATTCAAAAAGAAGTAATGAATATTTACCAAAAAAGAAAACCTAAAAGTAATGAATGGGTCACTCGAAGCCCACTTGACCCAACTAAAACTTTGGCAATGCAGAATGGGCAATGAACATATATAAAACTTTGGGTTATATGTTATGGCCCAAAATGTCAAATAGCCCCACACTTTTTTCCAATGGTTTTTTTCTCAATGCTCTCACCAATAATTTTACCATAAAAATGTACCCTTAAAAGGAACCACAGAAACTATATTTCTGGAGGTAATATATCGACTTTTCAGTTCTCTGTATATCTATCTTCCTTCTCCTTTTTTAATTTTAATTTTAATTTTAATTTTAAGCGGACTGCGTAATACGCGTGCTCAGTCTCAGGAGCCCTAACGGTGATAAGAGGAGAGCGAGCCTTTTGTCGTCTGTCTCTGTCAGCCCTAATTTACTTATTCACAATCACAACGTTCGTCTCAAACAATCGAGGTTTTACTTCCTTTGAATTTTTCAGGTAAACATTTCCTCACCTATAATTCTTTCGATTTTGGCACCTATTTGCCCCAAATTTTAATTTTCTATCTGTAATATGCTTCTGTCCATTTTGTTTCAATTCTATATTGCGTCTTCGATCTCCTCCCCTCTCTGTATTGCAGAAACGCATATATTTATATGATTGTTTGCTTTTCTAGGATATTTATGCGCTAAATTGCTGTATCTTTCGGAAAAATTTACACTTTTTTTTTTACATATTCTCGTAATTTTTTTGAAGACAGAGCTGTCATTCTCATGACGGCAATTTCCCTACTTTGATTTGCTTACGCATATTATTTGTATGCATTGTGTACACAAATTAAAATTTGCCTACACATATACGCATATTTACGTGCATTCAATATATATATTCATCACCAATTCTAGGCATATTTATGTCGTAAAATATAATATGGGCATGAAGTGTAGTTTTTCGTTGTGTGTAATCAAGATGAAGATATATTGAGTTTGTGATCTTGTGAAAGTGTGGTAGATTGAGGGTCTGAATATTTGTATGGTGTTGTTCTGTAGGTGAAGTGTTGGTTTGCAGAATGGCTTCTGTGTCCAGTCAGCCACAGTTCCGTTATACCCAGCCGCCATCGAAGGTTCTTCATTTGAGGAACTTGCCGTGGGAGTGCACAGAGGAAGAACTGATTGAACTGGGAAAGCCATTTGGTAAAGTTGTGAACACAAAGTGCAATGTTGGAGCAAACCGTAATCAAGCTTTTATTGAATTTGTGAGTGTCATTTCAGTTTTTTTTTTCGGGGTTCATTTTGCACATTTGTCATATATTTTACTGATAGACATTTTCCTTCAATGCTTGTTACATGAATGTTTTTAGGCAGATTTAAATCAAGCTATTGCGATGATATCATATTATGCCTCATCTTCAGAACCTGCTCAAGTAAGGGGGAAAACTGTTTACCTACAGTACTCCAATAGGCAAGAAATAGTCAACAACAAAACTGCTGCGGATGTTGCTGGAAATGTACTGTTGGTAACAATTGAAGGTGATGATGCCCGCCTTGTCAGCATAGATGTTTTACACCTGGTAAGCAATGTGCCTGCTTCCCTGTTATAGTTAAAGAGGTAAACTTGTCAGTATAAATATGTTTGCGTTAAGGTATTGTGTTTGGGTTGTAATTTGTCTTGTTCTGGGATGTTTTTGTTTGACATAAATGTGAATGGATCAGCAGGCCCATTTCAAGAGAAAATCTTCAATGGCAGCTTAGTGCATCGGGAGAAAGAGCACATGTGTGTTTGTCTCCTTTCTCCTTTCTTAACACTGCCTCTTTCTTCCCTAATCTTCCTCCTCATGATCCTGATCCTGATCCTACCACTCTAATAGTTTAGAATGTTTTCATTTCTTCTCTTGTGCATCCTTCCATCCCTTTTTTATTTATTTTCTGTTGCTTTGTTTCATCAGCATGATTGTCTCACACTTTTATGTTATACCACGTCTCAAGTGTTTAATTGCTCTCTGAGTGTAAGTCTATCCGGCATGGATACTTTTAAGTCTTTATAGAAAAGTGGATACATGGATTAATGATGGCAATTAGAAGATTAATGAACGGCTCTTATTCCTTTAAACTAAAAACTGGAATTATATGACCCCATGGTTATCCATATAGGATTCCTCAGTAATTATATTTTGTACATAGGATAATGGTTTTACAGATACATTGGTTGAAAAATTAAGGTGCCTCCATAAAATCAAATATCATTCTTGCTATTTAATAGCTAGAAACCAAGTTTTTCTAATAATCCTGTGTTTTCTTCGTTTGGGGACACCCATTTCACCCAAATAAGAAGTCCTAACAAGCGGGATGTGGTTGGAATCTATGAGTCTTGGATATTCTGTAGGATTTTTGGGTTTTTTTTCTTCTATAATTTTCTACTAGTCCTATGTCTTCTGCGAGTGGGGATACACATTTCACATTAACTCAGTACAAGTCTGGTTGATCTCTAGCAGGATAGTCTAAGCATCTCCCTAGTGGCTCCGAAATTTTTAGTTAGTATATTCCATTAGATGTTTCCGTAGTACCTGGAAAATGAAATTTGGAGGTCTATTATTATCCCATAATGATTCGTAGAGGGATTATATCGGAAAGGTTTTTTTTAATCAAGTTTGTAAAATGTATGGCTTCTGTATATCTTTCTGAATGTTTACCAGCGATGCAGGTATTTTCAGCTTTTGGGTTTGTGCACAAGATAACTACTTTTGAGAAGACAGCAGGATTCCAGGTCTATATTAGTTAATCTAGTTCTGAATTTCTAACTGGCTTCCATTGGCCTTGACAATCTCATTTTGTATTATTCTTTTCAGGCATTGGTGCAATTTTCAGATGCAGAAACTGCCACTTCTGCAAAAACTGCACTGGATTCAAGAAGCATCCCCAGGTGACAGTTGTATTAGTTGCTTGGCATGGTTTCAAGTCTAAGATTAAGTTGTTCACATATGTAGGAGCTAGGCACCTGTTGGTTATTAGGGCATGAGTGGTCTGTCAGAATTTTGACAGAAATTTAAACTTTCTATGCATGTTCTTGTACTATAATTTTTAAAAATAAAGCAAAATAGTTCTCACAACCAATGCCTCGTTGTGTGATACTGCTAAGTTAGGCCGTTAGATGATATTTGGTGATGATGGCACACTTTCTGCTTGTATTCTTTTTTATATGCGTGCAATGCGCCTGCATAATGATCATCTAACTTTTTTTCATTCGGTATAGGTATCTTCTACCTGACCATGTGGGACCATGTACTCTCAGGATAACATATTCTGGACACACGGATTTGAGTGTGAAATTTCAGAGCCACCGAAGCAGGTAATCACATGTTCTTTGTTCTTTTCCTTGGGAATAATACCTAATGTTATGTTGCAACCCTCTATGTTTGTATTTGTTAAGTTTCCTCTCTTGTTGGTTATTAGTAAAACCATGAATACCTTTTTATTAAGAAAATAAGAAAATCTGCTTTTTAAGTTTTACTTTTTAGACTGTCTTTGTCTCTTTGTTGGCGACTACTGTTCTCACTTTTTTCTGATTCAGGGACTACACTAATCCTTACCTGCCTGTTGCTCCATCAGCCATAGATGGAAGTGGTCAGGTAATGCATTGAGGGAAAAAAAAACTCTTATTAGATTATTCATTTGGCAGGCAGACATTTATGTACCAAGGCCCCCTTATTGATTGAGTAGCCACTTCCCAACCTTGGCATTCATGTAACATAGTAATGTTTTTGTCTTTGTATGAGGTGTTTTTGTACTTATTGATTTATCATTGCAGATTAGTGTGGGCTTGGATGGGAAAAAGCTAGAACCTGAGAGTAATGTGCTTCTTGCATCTATCGAAAACATGCAGTATGCTGTCACCTTGGACGTTTTACACATGGTATATCCGATTAATTTTCTCAATTGATTGTTTTCTTAGTTGACCATGCTCGTTTAGTTAAAAACTGATCTTTATTTTCTTTTTCCTGCCATTAGGTCTTTTCTGCTTTTGGGCCCGTTCAAAAGATTGCCATGTTTGATAAGAACGGAGGGGTTCAGGCTTTGATTCAGTATCCAGGTACCTTTCTGATTACTCTATTTCATGGTTTTCAAAATTGGACTGGATGGGCTGGTCTGACCTGGTTGATCGGTAACCAGCCAGCTGGCACGTTCATGGTTGAACTTAAGCCTTACTGATTTCGAATTTAGGCCTTGATGATTTCAAACCTAAGCCTCAATGATTTCAAACCTATTTTTAAGCCGTACTGATGTCAAACCTAACATAAGCCTTACTGATTAAATATAAGGTTGTTTTTCACCAATGTACATGGTGCCATATCTGCATGGTACTGTGTTGTACAATTCCTGTAAAAGTAACTGCCGGTGATATATTCAACTAGATAGTAATTTAGGTAATAATTATGTTATGGCGTGCAGATGTTCAGACAGCTGTAGTTGCCAAGGAAGCCTTGGAAGGGCACTGCATTTACGATGGAGGGTTTTGCAAGCTTCATATCTCATATTCACGCCATACTGATCTCAGCATAAAGGCAAGTTACTTGATTGGTCATTTGCACTTCTATATTATATTCCACTTCTCTTAGGGTTTTCTTTTTTCCTTCAACTTTCCCCATGATTCCGGGAGACAAGCTCTGCCTAATTTTCTGTGCTTACTGTGCTGATTACAGATCAACAATGATCGGAGCAGAGACTATACAATCCCTAACATTCCAATTGTGAACTCACAACCCTCAATTCTGGGGCAACAGCCAGTTCAGATGATAGCTCCCGCAGTGCCTCAGTACAATGGAGCTCAATTTGCTCCAACCGATCAGGCTGTGATGCCCCAACCTTCTGCAGGGTGGGGACCGACGGTTCCAGCAGTTCCTCAGTCTGTGCCCCATCAGATGCATAATCAACCTTACATGCCACCTGGAACTTTACCTCAGCCTTCTCAAATGGGCCCTGGCATGATGCAGAGTGGTGCACCGCCTGCAACTTTGCCTCCCTATCACCGTGGTCATGTGCAATAACGTATCCTCTTGTATTGAATTTTGGAATTCGCTGTCGTAGTTGTCATCTCACCGTTCAATGGAACAAGCCTCTGCATATACAAGGAGCATTTGAATGAGGGAACTGCTCATCTGTAAAAGCAGCAGCCCCTTATCATTTTCTTGAAATTTTGATAGTGAGATTCTGTAAAATTAATGGTCTTCTAGTACTTGATTTAGTCCCATGACTCTGTTGCTTACTGTCGGTCACTTATGGCACTTTGAAATAATATAACTTATTAGTTTTAATTGGGTTGTTCATGAAAACAATTTTTCTGCAAACGAAAAAATATATATATTTTTACAAATTTTCTCACCAGAGTGCATCGTCTCTTATCACGTATTTTAGTTCTGAATTTTTCGTCCTAAAATTAGATTGATGTTATCTCACATGGAGGAACACGCGGCTGAAATTAATAAAGATACGTATGAACAATAAGGGCAAGATTACCTAGGCCATTACCCAATAACTACGAGTTTTGTTTTTCTTAATACAAGTTATAGTCTAAATTAATTTGAATTAATTAAATTTGAAATTTGAAAGGTAGGTAGGTAAACCATTCATAATAGAAGAAGGGAAGACATCTTTTCATTATTAATTTTTTCATAAATTGTTTACCTTTCTTTTTGTTTTTCAATCGTGAATTGGCATTTATCTTTATTTAACTGACGTGGCAAAGATCTCCATCTCCTGTCCGCACTAGGATTAAGCTTAAACGCCGACCGTTACCCAAAAAATAAATAAATAAATAAATAGCTATTAGCTTCTATTTCCTATTAGAAAAAGAGAACAGAGGCGCTTATGTATAAATAGAGGGTTGGAGCTTTCTTTGCTTTCAAGTTTGCATGCAACAACACATACCATATACCAACCCCTTCTGCGGCCTTTCATCTCTGTAAGTTATTAATGAAGCTCTGGATCAATCTAGGCCTTCAATTTGCTCTCTTCTTTTCGTTTATCTTTAGTTGTATTGGTTCTTGTCTTGGTGTTCACAAGAAACTTACTTTCTGTATAAAATACTATGTTAAATTAATGGTTGGTTACCTTGGAGACCAAGAAACTGATACATCAATTTTCTACTTCTTTGATGCTTTTCTTGTATGTTTGTTTTTCATTTACTTGTTTTTGTTACTACATGGGTTGGGGGGATTTTTTCGTTTCCTCCACTTGTGTCTTTAATTTTAGCCTTCTTCTTAGGTTTTCAACTGTTAAAACTATATAGTCAGAAATCTCCATGGTTTTCTTTTTCTTTTTAGTACAATGGAGGCTAGTATAATATGATTTGATTTGATTCTTGTGTGTAAATTTTTCGCCTTCTAATTGTGCTTCCACCATTCTTTATAAAATCTGTTGGTATATATATTATCGAACAGATTAAATTCGAGGAAAATTTGTGTTTTCAGACATCCTGGAAGAATGCATCAAGCAACAACTTATAAGTGATTCATATGTTCACGTTTAGCTTGCATCAATCCAGACTGACATTTCTTTTCACATTTGGCTTGCAGGTGTGTGAAGTGAAATAGTGGTTTTTAAACAAGTGAAGTTCACTATTAATTAGCAGTTTGGGAAAGATGGGAGCACTCAGTGACGAATTGGACTTTCTTCAACTAAGGCAACAACTGAAACAACGCATCAGAAACAATCATATGAAGGAATTGGGTTATGCTCCTCAATCCTCGGTTAATAAGAACAAATTACTTTCCGACAAGTAAGTTTCAGGTTTAGTTCTACATTTCGATTCAATACGATGCCTTTTTTTTTTCTTTTAAATTTATGCGTATGGTGCATTTATCTCTGTAGTTTTGGATCTTTCTTTGGCCCATCGCAATCTGTTATTGCGCAAAGAGTGATTGAAGAAAGCAAAGCATTCATGCCAGAGTTGAGGAATTTGGCATCTAAGGTCGGAAATTCCCATGATAAGGTATGTTTCATAGAGAAACTGATTGCCACATTAATATTATGCAAAAACCTGTAAAACCATGTTTCATGTGTGGTTTTTCATTTTTTTTTTCCAGGGTAACAAGAAGCTAAAGAGCCCTGTCTTAAGCACGACCAACGCAAAGTCTGGTTTGAGATGTAAAAACCTTAAGGAGTCCCGGGATTATACCTTCTTACTATCGGACAATGCAGAAATTCCTTCAACTTCAAAGGGAGGAGAGCCTCGACTTGTGAAAAATTCTCTCTCCAATTCAAGCAATAAAAGAAATCCGGTTTCTGCTATACACAGAGCTTCTTCAACAAATTTGAAATCCGTAAAGAGGCAACATTTGGAAGAGAAAGTTCAGTCACTGCCTGCAACAAGGAAAAAATTGGAACAACCAAAGAAATTGCATCCACCTAAGAAAGCAAAACTGATGGCAGACAATTGCAAAACAGCCTTGAAAACATCACAATCTTCAACAAAGCCGAACATAAAACAAGCAAAGCATTGTCTTGAGCCCGAGAACACAAAAGTAAAGCCAGAACAGAAAAGCTCTTCCTTAAAAAGATCACAATCTTCAACAAAGCAAAACATAAAACCAGCAAAGCAATGTGTTGAGCCCGAGAATACAAAAGTGATGCCAAAACAGAAAAGCTCTTTCTTAAAAAATCAGGTTCTTCCTCGCTCGCTCACATGCATTTAACATTAATTGTCCACTTAATTATATTTCTTTCCATTTTCTCTGTTATGAAGCTCTGTAACTAATGAATACATTGCCTTTGTTTGCTTTGAATTTATGTAGACCAAACGCCATGTGGAGGATAGTTATGATGATGACAATCTTGACATTTCCTCTGTGATCAAAATGTTTGGGTTAGATTTCTTCTCTCTTTGAGCTTTGATTTGTTTTATCAATTCAACAAAAAATAGGCCAATTTCATTTATCGAACATAATATGACGGTCGTGATTTTTCAGACCTAAACGCAAACACAGAGAAGATGATTACGACGACGATAGCGGTGCCATGGTCTCCAGCTTTGCTGATATTATGCGAGAAGAGAGGAAGAGGTGAGTCACTGATCAAGTTTATCTGCCGTTTACAAATTTCCCTTGAAAGTTATGTCGTATGTATGAAATTAGACTTGGCCACGCTAATGTCAATATATACAAAAGGCATGTTTTGTCATGTTTAAGGGCAAACCCTAATTCAATGTGGCTCTGTTTTCACAGTGCAAAAATTGCTAGGAAGGAGGATGAAATAGAGCGTCTCCAGCTTGAAGAAGAAGAGAAGCAGGAGAGATTAAGAAAAGCAAAGAAGCGGAAGCTGTGAGATATTAAGAAAAACTGATGTTGCATTCGGATATGGGATTTCATATTGAAGATAATTGGATTTCTAATTCTTAATGTAAATTGTCTAGTTGATATAAGAATTGAGACGTATTAGCTAATTCAAAATAAGACGGTGGAGAAGAGAAGTGAACTTGAATAAATGCAACTAGAAGCAAATATACAAACACAATCTCTCTATGCACATGGACACACAACCAAACTCACATCACCAAGAACAAAACCCAGGGATTCACATTAACCTAGTCCCTCCCTCTTTTTTTCTCTACTTTTTCATTCATGAAAGGGTTACAGACATTTAAGACAGCTGTGGTTTTTGAGCTCCTTAACACAGGAAACTTAACAATATAATTTTGGACTGACAAAGAAAAAGGCAAACAAAAATGAAACATGAGCATGTAAATGTATGTGAAAATGGAAGTGTACTACTGCCTGTCCGTCTCCAAAACCTCCGAGATACGAAAGCCTCGGAAGCTTCATCCATGGCAGCCTCTGGCTTCCACCATATGTTCTCAGTTCTAGTTTTCAGAGCCGATCGATTGGCTCAGTGCGGTCCTGAACTGCAAGCCGCTCTGAGACATCACAAAGTGATTTGAGATTGCACTGGATCAAGGCTTCCACAAAGTAGCAGGTCTCATCCTTGGTGTTCCCTTCAGGCACGTCAACCACAAATGACTCGATCACCACGGTCCCTGGTCTTCCATCAATAATCTCTGGATGGAGGGAGATGATGGAAGAGTAGTTCTGAGGAAAAAAATACCCGAATAAGAATTCAAAGACAGGGTAAAGTATGTTCATGCTGATTGTATAAAAACAGAACAAAACAATCAACAGCCAGAAAGAAAGCTCGATATGTGCAATGAGGGCACTGTCATGTCAAGTCAGTTAAACCCTATAATTACAAGTATCAGAACTAAAATCCATAAACATCTTTTAAATGTCATTCATCGAGCTAATAACATTACTTATCAACTAATCATATTTACGTTTGATTATCTGAAAAATAGTTAACTCGTACGACCACCGTAAAGTGCCCAATAAAGAGAAAGGTGATGATTCCGGATAGGACAAGATACTTGAATCAGTAGGATTAATGTCAATAACTGGATGCTAGGTACCAATTTTCAGAACTTTGAGATCGATTAATGAAATGATCAAGATACATGTTAATTTTAATTTTGCAGCACCAAAATTGAAGCCTGGTTTTTGGAAATCTCCTTTTTTCTTTCTCATTTTCCCTGAAAAGTTTGAGCTGATTAAGTCCGACAGGGCCAGAAACTTCATATTAAAACTTTGAGAAGGAGATAACCTGTAAAATTGTCTGCTCAGACACATGCAGTTGAATAAGAGGAAAAGAGAACTATGTGCAAGATTATAACAAGGAAGAGTCTCCATACCCTAAGTCTGTGATCCCCACCGATAATTTTAATGCTAAGAATATGTTCATCATCATCAAGAAGTTCCAATCTTTCAGTACTAGTAGTGGCAGGAAGCCCAGACTTAACATCAACTTCTCTGAGACTTCCAATCTCAAGATTCCCCTGCACCACACACCTGCTGACAAATGGCTTATACTTTTGCGGTTGATCAAATCGTCTTACCAATGACCAAACCTGATGAGAGAAAAAGAAAAACAAATTAACTCACATTCTAAAAAGGGGCAAAAACTGCAGGAATATACTGCTAATAAATATTTACATGTCAAATCTCCAAAGAAGTAGCATTTGCACCCAATATCTCTTATGGAAAAAAAATCACCTTCGGTTATCCCTTGTTTCGCAAACTAATTTTCAGTGAAGATGCCTCCAGGGCACACCCTATTCGTCCATTTGGTTGGAAACAAAACATTAAGAAGAATAGTAATAAACATTTCTAAGCTGTCTCTAAGTAAGCCAACTATTGCATGTTAATAACAACAAACATCAGGAACAGTGATAACAAGCAATTGAAGTTTTCTTTCTTGTTTCTATTTTCTCCTCAAGTTTCTCTGCAACTGCGTACAGTTAGAGACAGTGACCTCATCGATCTACACCATAGATTAGTGTAGGCAGACACATTAATGACCAAAAGAAGTACCACAGATCAAAATCAGATAGACTCGAATCCAATACACATGTCATAGACAAACTTTAAAGAACAAAAACAGCAAACTCCCAATTCCGCGTACAGATTACCCAACATCTAACTGAAACCACAAATCCCTATATATACGAAAATCAACAGATACATACGTATATAAACACACAAATACACACACACCTCCTCCCTATACGTGACATATATGATATTAACATATCACCAAATGACCAATCTCAGATCAAAACGAATACAATAAATCAAAAGACTGGAGCTTCATAGACCCACATATAAATGTACAAACGCATATATCCCATACATATATATATATATATATATATATATATATATATATATATGTAGAGAGAGAGAGAGAGAGAGAGAGAGAGGTACAAGATGAACAGGGGCTTTGATGTGCCTGACGAGCGTAGAGGTACACTGATGGTCTTTGGGGTCGTGCTTGTGATGCCTTCGAATGTATTCACCCACAATCCCACCAAACCCTGCTCCTCCTCCATTCTTATTCCCATTCATTTTCTTCTTCTTCTTCTTCCTCTGCTTCTTCTGAAACGATAACGATACATTCAATTAAAACCCACAAAAATGAACGACCTTGCCAACAAAAAAACAATCAATCATGAAATAAACTGACCAATCAAGCGCAGACTTAGCTCCACCTTTCGTTTTCCGTCTGCGCTCTGCAATTAGGAGCAACAACAAGAACAAGGAAGAGTACAGCTGAATACGGATTGATTCGGAGAGAGTCAACTCGGTTCGACTCGGTCAAACCTTGTAAGTGTGAAAAAGAGAGTTAGGTCTCTGAGAGAGAGAAGTGTATGAGACTCACCGCCATAGAAGAAGCGCCTCACCTCAGGCCTCCCTATCATCCTCATCACCTATCTCACCTTTAATAATTTATTATTACTTCAACCCAAAAAATATAGAAACTAAAAACTCCCCATTAATTAATTAATTTGCAATTTGTAATTACTTTTGTTTGTTATTGCAATTTGCTGCAATAAAATATATTTTTCCTGTCTAACAAATGCCCTTTCTTTTGAAGCATAACTATGAACATGCCATTCACCTGTCTGTTTCTGCGGATTTTGTGTTTTTTCTGACTAAATTGTCACTCCGCGGCTGCTTTATTTACACCTACCACCCACACAGCCATTTGGATTAGAGAGGGGATTTTGTCACACGTGAATTGGCCTTGACCGCTTGAGCTACAATCCTTCTGTCCATTATAGAGTGCTTTGAATTTAATGATTTGTGTCGTTAGTTAATGTCCTAAATGTGAAGGGCAAAAGAGTATTTATACAACATTTTAAGTTTCAATAATCCAATCACCTCTCTCGTCATTCAATTCATCTTAAGTTAAATTAATGTTTACTGTTCGATTCTATAATTAATCAAGGAGGTGATTTTCTCACTACTATTTTCTCCACTTACATCCTCTTTTGTATTTTAATACTTTTTAATCAATTTTGTTCTTTTTGGTTATTTCTCTTTTTTTTTTGGTCTGAACCATGATGTGGTCCTGGATGGGCCCCAACTATGGGTGGCACCTTTAAGCCTTAACCACAACCCAGACTAATCCCCACTCACACCGGGTCGGCCCGTAAGGGGTAAAGTGTTGGCCAAAGTGGTGACTCCGTACGAGAGCAGGGATCGAACCCCTGACCTCTCTTAAGGAATGAGATTGACGAACCACTCACACCAACCACCTTGGTTGGTTATTTCTCTTTCAAATAATCCAATCAGCTCTCTTAATTAATTAATGCTTTCTTCAAACCAATAATATATTTTTTGTTTGGTTTAGCTTTCGTTGGGCTTCGATCCCTAGAGAGTTAGGGTCACATGGCCTTGAATGAATAATGTTAAGATACTATTATACAAAATATTAGTACATGCTCAACACTAGCCATGATCTATTTGTTTTGTTTTGTTTTTAACATCACAATTTCATTGCACATTTCTGTTTATTTCAAAATAATTAACCATTAGATGAGTTAATTTTGACTTTTTTCTTTCTATGGGGGAGTTGAGTTTGACTTGGGAAAAATATTTTTGCGTTTTCTTTTCTGGAGTAATCAAAACTCAAAGAAAGACTTGAAAGTCAAGGTACGCTTAAGAGCAGTATTAAGACTTTTTTTTCTTTTTCTTTTTCTTTCGAGGTGTTTTTATTTATTTCAGTAGTTGCTCTCGAATCTTCTGTATTATCGTTATTTGTTAATAAATGAGATGGGTCCCGCGGGGCCCAAGTAAGGCCGTCCCTTTCGCACGCGCCTGGTAGTTGGCGTGCAAGACAATAAAAAATGGCGGTCCCTGCGAAGCCGAATTTGTAGATAAAATTGCACGTGGGATTCATATAGGGCACAGCGCAGTCTTACCTGAAAAGGCCGGGGGGCTGTGGAGTCTGTCTGGAAACGGCAAAGAGCAAAAGAACGTCTCTAAACAAAGATTCGAGAGTAATACTGACGCGCTCACAAGAGAATGCGGAAGGTTATATTTCTCGTTACTCGGGCGGGGTCGGGAAAGTGTGCGTAGAAGGTCGGCTGCATCGTATGCACGTGCACGTGAGCAGAGTAGAAAAAAAGGCAAGTCTCAAATTAATTTACGTGAAAAAAGTTGTCAAGTGTTGAAGATGGGTCATGGGTCATGGGTCATGGGTCATGGGTTATGGATCATATAGAAAAGAAAAGAAAAGAAAAGGGAGAGTGTTTTATTATTTGGCATGGGGATGGGGGGGTTCATATGAAAATTGATTGGGTTGGCTCTTCAATTCAACCCTTTTGTTTTTGTCGGTAGCAACTAAAACGACATCGTCTGACTTTTTGAACTTCATGTCATTCATAATTAGGCTTAATTTTAAATTTTTGTATGAAAATGACTTGACACAAAATGATAAAACGATTCATCATTTGCGATGCTTTGAAGTTAGTTGGCGGTTCGCGGTTGGTTGCAATTATTAAAATAAATAAAAAAGATGGCCAAAAAGAGGTTTAGCAAAAGGGGTAAATTGATTTTGATGGAATTATTGTCTTCTAAGCAACTTGTGCAAACAAAACCGTATCCGATCGATTCCTATATAAAATGGTGTTCTTGGTATCCTCCTTCCTCGGTGCTAGTTAGGCCAACATATTCCTTGAGATTGTGGAGAAAGTTGGACCAAACCCTTTCTTACCCTAACTTGAGACACTTGTTCCATGGGATCATCTTCTACTAGGACATCTGTCAAGCATATATATATATGTATATATAGCAGCAAAAATGCAATATTGCATCAATTATTGAGCAACGCAAGGAATAATTTCTATTGACTCACTCGGCACAAATTATGCTATGAAATGGATCCGTTATCGGCGGAGCTAGTTTTACAAAACTAATTAATTTTAGGCAAAGAAAGAATGTGGAATATAAGATTACGTACGTTGTGTTTGTTTGTGTACACCCTGACCCAGCAATAATATAATGAAATCGTAGCTGCAGCCAATGAAAATCAACCATGACATTGACTCTCACAAAGGTGGAGTATCAATTCTTGGATTTTTATAATATCCAATTATAAATTGTTAATGAGGAATTATTGTGACAATTAATAATAAATTATATAATTAACTGCCACCAGCCCACCACTAAGACATAAATATTAATTTTATATAATCTTTTGATTCAGATTTTCATATGAATGCCTATTGGTCATCAAAGAAAAATAAAAATAGGGTTTGGTGTGGCTCATGATCTAGGACTGCTAACTCGGGTCCCTGTCACCTCTCCAACATTAATATCTAAGAAATATCAGCCAAAAGTAAGTTTGTCGACAGAGAAAACTTTGCAACTTGGATGCTCCAATTTAAATCAGCCAATAATTCTTTCTGCAACAAAGAAGCTTAATTTGTCGGATAAAGTTAATCCAAACTATTAATTGGATCATTAGTTAAAAAGTTTTACATTATTCATCCAATTATTATACTACCATATTTAGAACAACTGTTTGTTTATTGATTCATTCAACTGAGACAAGAAGAACAACTGTTTTAATTAATTACCTCGCTGCCTTATAATAAAGAAAACAAATTATAGTTATGTGGAAAATGACTTGATGAGAAGATGATACCAACATTAATGTATCCGAGAATCTAGCGCCAACTAACGTGACAATTTCTTATATTTGTTATTATCAATTTGTTAAAAAGTTGGTGTATTATATAAGGGTACATAACACTCTAATAAATTGGATAAGTTTGAAGTTGGAAAATCTGTGTGTGGTTACTGACTGATTAGCAACTACAGACCAAACACAAACTACCTATATATATAAAATGAAGTAGAGAATTGTGGCGGATTGCATGCATGCATCTTCTTCAAGAATGAAGGCTTTTTTCCCATCCCTTGATTGATCTGTGTAGCCCAATATGGAAAAAGGCGAAACAAAACAAACTCAAACCCTCATCTACACGGCACTTGATGATTGACGCGTGAATACGATGAGGAGTGTTGACTGTTGACTATTGAGCAACCCCTCGGTTGATCTGGGCATACAATTAATATTAGTTGAATATTCATTGGAACATAATTATACATATATATGCAGCTGCAGGTAAATGTGGAGTAAATAGATAGATGATCTACAACACGTTTCTCCATCTATATCTTCAAATTAAGTCTCATCTTGTGATTCCATCTTATCTTCTGCTAGCTTTTGGTTCTGGCTCGTGACCTTCAAACTTTGGACACGGAACAGAACAGAGCTGCTTGGAATTGAATCATCTGCTGCTGCTAGTAACTAGCTCATGTCATGATTCATCATGCTCTCAAATTAAAGAAACATAAACAAATATGCTTTTCTCACTTTCTAGTATTATATATTGTTATGAGTTTGGGTTTTGAAAGCAAAATTCCTGTTGATTCAATTCAATATTCACTGCTTCTTGCTTGCTTATGAAGCCCAATAAACCTCTCAAATCAATGACTTCAAATCTCCAAGCCCAACTCATTTTACACATGAATGAAACAAATATCCACATCAACAATGCCGAAAGTAGCAAATGGGCTTTATGCAAGCTCCATAATTGATATTGCAGGGCACCAAACACGAACTGTCTTCCTTTTACATTATGTATAATATCTATAGCTAGAAACAAGAGCTGGAAAGCATATGCGCTGCACTGCATGGGCGGCACCAGTTTCACTGACACAGACTAATAAAATAACAGTGAAACTCTCTCTATGCTTTCGTTTTCTTCCTTCTTCATCCCTACCAACCTCTAACTACATATATATATATATATATAGATAGAGAGAGAGGGAGAGAGGGTACTGCCTTAAGGCCATAACAAAATACTGGCCTTCATTAATCTCCCTAATAATTCTTAATTATTATTTATGCACAAAAGCTAGCTAGAGCTAGCTAGCTAAACTGATCTAGGTAAGTTACTACCAACACCCCAAATTTGAGCTAGTGACCTGCTTGAAGAAGAGGCTTTTCTCCACCGGGCGAGCCTTAACAAGAAAGTTAATACTTCCGATGGGTCATGCAAAGAATAACAAGCTTTGGTGTCCTCCTTTTGGGTTGAAGACACAATTATTGGAAACCCTTGACCTCTACTTCGTATCACCTGCATGCATATACAACTAATTAATTATTTGATTATCCACATAATTAATTAAGGATGAAAATTAAATTAATTGATTATACCTTGAAAGCATCTTCATCAGTTCGATCGTCCCCGATGTACAGTGGGAGGACATCGCTGGAATTGCTGAAGCCTAGAGTGTCAAGCAAATATTCTAGCGCATGACCTTTGTTCCATTCTATGGATGGTCGTATTTCCAACACCTTTTTACCCAGCGTCAGGTGAAATTCCGGATACTTTCCAACAACAGACTTCACCTTCTCTTCTAATATCCCATAATCCTGCAGATCGGATCCGATCCATATAATTAAATGACAGTCCTTAATTACTGATTAGCTTAGCTGGACCTAAAAGAAATTAGAATTTCAAAGATTATTCGTAAATATTACCTCTTCCCGGACCTTGCGAAAATGTACAGAGATACAGAATCTATTGTCCTCTACCCTTGCACCCTCTACTTTTCTGGTTATTTCCTCCAACAGTGTTCTTATCTGCAGTACCAATTAACCACATTAAGTTAATCTTTTCAAAACTAAGGCTCATCTGAACACTTGTACATACATTGCAAAAACATGAAAGCTAACCTCTTGGATTGCAGGAAGAAATCTTTTAGCAGGTTGAAAGAGAACGTCACTGCCCTGCAAGATTAATATATATATATATATATATACTAATTAGTTTGTCATTATTAATTCAGGCCATATATATATTAATATAAAGTACCCCAGATAATAGAAGAGCAATTGACCTTTATATCCATGGCAGTGGTGTAGTTGTTGGCATCACAGGGCCTTAATGGCCTTGGAGGGACCATTATGTCCATCCCATGGCTGCCAGCGTAATATACATTACTTAACTGTACAAATTCTTTAACCTGCATATTTAATTTATCACCAAATTAAAATTATTATAAAAAAAAATAAAAATTACCCTGAGCTCAACACATTGATAATTGATTATCGATGATGAACTTTTTTCATTACCTTATCTCTACTCCTTCCGCTGATCACTGCTGTTGGAAAATACTTGGCAACTTCCCGTACCGCTGCACGCATCTGCAGTACCGTATTGTAAATATAAGGGGGATTAATTGGGTGTGTATATGTATTATGTAGAAATCTAGTTGTGATTGAGAAATCAAAAACTGTATTACCTCATCAGACATGAAAGCACGATCAGGATCATCAACAATTGGTGAAAGGGTCCCATCGTAGTCTAGAAAGACAACAATCCTCTTCCCTTTTGCTGCTTTCATCATCCAATCAAATGAGCCTAATGCAGAAGGGTGCTCGACCTAAACATTTATAAACCCCGAAAGAAACAAGGACATTAATATAAACAAGGACAGTGATATACTTACTATGCATGGTCATACAGATGAGCCAAGTCCAAAATGTGAAGATAGTTTTTTGTAAATGATAAAATTTATGGAAAGTAAAAAAGAACGTACCAGCCATGAATTATAAGCTAAATCTGAGGGGATAGGTTTATTAGGGTTAGAAATATCATGCAGGTTTGAGGTGATCGATGCTAAGGAAAGATCACCACTGTTCTCGTCGTTCTTTAATACTTGTGTGATGGGTTGCACCTTCTGCTTACTAGAAGCTGATGATCTTTGGAGTCCCATTGCCTGGTTCAGCCTTGCAAGGTTTGTCATGATCATCACCTTGTCACCTTGTCCTTGTGCTGCTTCAAATTAATCAAACTTCCCGGCAACATATATATAAACAAAAACTTGATCAATTCTTACAATTTTAAATTGAAGAAATAAAATAACGTTTAAATCCACGGTAACACTTTACCAGTCTACCTGATAAGCTCTGCTCCTGGGCCCAGAACCCATTAGCTTTAGCTTCCAATAAAATTATTAAGTCAAAGTCATTCACGTTATCCTCCCTCTTTTTTTATTTATTTTGACATATGACAGGACTTGCCACTACCCCTGGCCCCTCCGGTTTATCAACTAACTAAAAGCTTTTTCTTTTCATTTTTTCAATGCAGTTCATAGCAAATGATGTTGTATTGTATATGTGGTTGGTTGGTAAAATTCTAAGAGTCAATGTTTGAAACTTTGATTGTCATTTTCACACATAAAATAAAACTGCGATTGTAAAATTGGTGAAAACTGTTTTCTTAAATGATTAGGCCATAGACTTTAAAGAATTAAGTATTTTAGTGAATTAATTAAGCATAATGGAACAAACAGAGGAATCAGGATCCGATGAATATCAAAAGTTAAGGTCGTTTTCCGATAAAACATATTTTTTCTTTTCAAAGGGAAGGGAGATATATAATGTCCTTTACTTCCAGATATATTTCAGAGAGCAAAAGTTGATAGAAGCAACAAAAAAACAAGAACAAAACCCACTTCGCCATTTAATTAGTGACTAATATTAGATTTGGTGACTCGACATTACATGTAAAATCTACGATGGTTTGTCTCAGGGGGGAGTCATCAATCAGGCTGATTCAGATGACAAAGACATCGCTAGCTCTAGCTACGACAGACCTGTTTTTTCTGGGCCTACAACGTCAAACTTAATTATAACAATTATTTTATAAAACATAGATGGTTGGCTTTTCTGGGCCTACCCTAACTACCCATCTAGCCTCATTCCAACTGATCACTAAACAACTCATCAATGAAACTCAAACCTAATTTTTAATTATCTAATCATAATACAATTAATCTCTCTCAAGAACAACACAACCTGAACCAACCAACATACATGGCCCTAAAGAACAAGACAACCAACAGTGAAAGCTTCATAGAGAGAGAGAGAGAGAGCAGTACTAATGTTACTCGTGAAAGAACATGCATGCATGAATTCATAAAATTAAAAAGAACATGCATAAATTAGTCCTTCGCTTCTTTTGCAAAATAAGACCAGCTCCTCCTCCTATGTTAAAACAAGCAGCAGAGGTTGTTGGACCTGTACTTCTCCATTAATTTCCATGGCAGCAGAAATTAAAACAATGGGAAACAGCCCACAGATACCAGTGGCACACGTGTATCCAAAGAAGTCACAAAATTGACCTGTCATTTACAACTTTCATGACAAATTAAAAAAACCCATATGGCAATGTTTTGAAAAACCTTGAGCCCTTGACTTTCTCAACCGAAAGATCAAAATGTTGGAAATTTGGGGAAAGCCTTTGATACCAAAAAAAAAAGTGTAATTATTTAATGATTTGATAGAAACTAAAATAAATATTATAGGAAAAAGTAGAAAAGAACAAATATAACGTGTCGATTGGGGAAGTAGGTGATGGACAAGCTTTGTTTGTGTACACAAGACACGACACGACACGTCTAGAGGCACAGTTTGGATTAGAGAGGAAAAGGTACCACGAAGAAAGTACCACGAAGTGAAATTAAGTGCGGTATAATAATGTTTAATCACATAAATCATACTTAGACGACAAAAGCAAAAGCAAAAGCAAAAGCAGTGTTGTTAAAGTGAAAAAGCACTGGTCAATTCATACGACTTTGTGAGTAACCCTTTTTGTGAAGGTCATATGATCTGTGTTTTCTTGTATTTTAGTGAGAGGAAAAGGAAAGAAAACAATAATCACAACCATGGGTTAACTTAAATGAAATATTCTACCATTCAAACTATAAATTTCGCCAGCGGTAGTAACTGTCGAATAATTAAGAGACAAATGGACCGACCAACCTTATTCTATTGTTTATAATGACTAAGACTAGACAAAACCGTGCAACTATTTCAAACCGTGATACCAAAACAAAAAACAACAGAGGTTAACTGTTTTTCAGGTACGAGTCATTTCATGGGAAAAAGGGCAAAAAGACTCGCTAAAGGGGCCCCCACCCTAACAGAAAGTCGGTGAACCTTAGAATGTCCACCGTCGACGTGGCAGACCGCACCGACGTCGTATACGTGTCGAAACTGCGGGTCTAGAGGCCCAGTCAACTCGGTGGATGGTTGTTATCCAGATCTGTGTGAAACGGTGACCCAGTTTCCTACGCATAGTTGGGTGAAGTGGGCCTATAGGCCCAGTCAACTCATGGGCCCATGTCGGGACACGTGTGGGTCGAACAAGGATTTTCTAGCGGCTTTCGACAAAGAACGCAAACTAAAAGTGGCGCGTGAGTGTCACGTGCACCGCCTACAGCGCCCACACGAGCTCAAACTTTGGCGAATCAAAGTCACCTTGTTATGTGTCGCGTTTGAAAATAATAAATTCATTTAGGAGGTCAAATGAAACGAACGACCACCAACCGCTTTCTCGTTTCGCTCGCTGAGTTAAAAACCCGTAAGAGCCGAATATTTTTTATTTAATAACAAATTAATTTATGAAGCAGAAAAATATTCGGGAAAAGAAAGAAAGTGCAGGAGGCAGGAGGCAGGAGGAGATTGTTCACATAGCAGCAAAAGCACAAACATGCAATAATGAATTTGGTAAGAAATATTTTCATTCAAGGGCACAAAAATAAAGGAGATTGAATACAAATTTGGTGCAATCTAAAATATGTAATGAAATTAAAGTAGTGGAAATGTAAGCAAAACAAAAAGGGAACTCACCAGAAAATGGATTGGTGGCTGCCTGCCGTGAGCTTAGTGAAGTAATAAAAAGAGTTGGGAAAGCTGGAAACACAGAGAGAGAGAGAGAGAGAGAGAGAGAGGGTTGAAACTTGAAGGACTAATGTGAGAGATTTTGAGAGAGAGGGAGAGGAAAAGTGAGGGAGGAGGGGGTTTTAATTTATAGAGGGATAGAAGGAAGTGGTTTAATCGTAAGGAGACGTGGATGTCTCCCATCGCATTACAACTTTTCTCAAGTTACTCAAACAAAAACAAAAACAAATTACCTGCATGGACCAAAACGGGCCCAATTTGTTTTTTTTATATTGCTATGACTGTCCTTCCATTACATCTTTTTCTTTTCTTTTAGTAAAAAATTACATATTTGAATTTGGTCAATTGATCAAGGGTATAGTGAGCGATAGTTTAATTTAAGGTAAAATATGTACTTATTAGCTCATGTTCCTGTATGGTTCCGAAAACTACCAAGATCTGTAAGTTATTAATGTTAAAATTTTACTCCATAAAGTCCTTTATTTACAAAGAAATAAAACAAAAATCACGAGGTAGATTAGAGAGAGAAGGCGAAATGAACAAGGCTAGCTAGCAATGGCATTGGCAATGGAATACACACAAATATAAAAAGAAAAATCAATGGTAATCTTTTCTTTTTTGGTAAAACTTAATTAATTAATGAATCGTATTCATTGTATATATATATATATATATAGAAATGAACATTCCTTTTACCACCGTGTGGTCATGGTGGTCATGGAAATCCCAAACCACAAGAACTCATCTCTCTCTCTCTCTCTCTCTCTCTCTCTCTCCTCTAGTAGTTGCCTAGCTCGTCCGTGAAATATATATAACAAATATTGATCCAGACTCAAACAACTAAGATGGCAATCAATTGAAAGCAAATGCATGCACATTGATTAATTAATTAATATTCATGATAAATATATGTATGTATAATTTAGAAGATTAATTTTGGCATTCACCGAGGTGGCTTGTTCAATGTCGACACCAGAATTAAACAGAAAAAATTGTTAATAAATCAGTAGCAAATAGATGATATGATCGTACATACATATATAATTACAGAAACAGCCCTATGGGCTATGGGGTACCTAGTGTCTCTCACAGTAGAGTAGGCTGACTGACCTAATAGGTTTGATCTGATTTGATTTGATTTGTAAAGAAACCAGAATGTACTTTGGAACAGTGGCTTGCTTCCTCCTCATTATATCTTGTTCTAGAAGGGAAGGGGATATAAGCAAAACTTGTTTGAATTTGAAACCTGCATATGGTGGAATTTTCGTATGAAACTTCCTTAGACTTTATGTTTCTCAAGTTGCGCGTATTGCATGGTGTTGGAGCCACATGCTGATGAAAATCAACCCACAATTAAATTGGTCTAAATAATATATATAAAGATTCTCGGTCTCATGCCGGCCACTCAAACTCCTTCGTGTTGACTCCTTGCATGTAACACAGTAATAATAATTAGTCAAAGTCTCCTTCCTTTTGTCCTCTGTTCTAAAAGATTGAAAATTTCCCATGAAGTATTTGAATAGCAGATGAAAGAATATGCGCTGCTGCTGCATTCAGTCAACATCTAGAATGGGGTTGGTAGGGGGTTTTTCTTTTTCTTTTTCTTTTTCGTTTTATTTAAGAAGCAGAGCAGCATTGGAGGAGACTTCTATTATTGTAGCATAGGTGTCTTTTTCTGCTTGGCAGAACTTGGTCTCCTGAACAAATAATTTAGCTCAACGCGTATTGGACTTTTCAAGAGAAACATCTGCTATGCGAATGTGCAACACTAGAAAATATTTGGGTGTAAGGAAAGATATTTCCACAGAAACAGAGAAAGATGAAATTATCCTCTTTGCCAAATCATAACTAGTTTAGGATCACAAAACTAAACATGTAGTAAATATTACTCTAGAATTAAAGATGTAACTGTTGAACCATCCATCCACATGATGCCAAGGAAGGACCATGAACATCCCCTTCATTTTTCAAAAGCTATATTATAAAACTGATCTTCAGCGAGACCAGTCATGAGTATACAAAAGTTTAACTGTCCAGAGACCCATGAACCTTCTTCACTTTCCACAAAATCCCAAAAAACTCTGGTACCACCTGCTAGACAATTGCTACAAAGCATGTACACTTGCAACAGGCTAAGCAAAAACAAAAAGGGTTAGCAAAACATAATGCACAACCTATCTGGATGATGGGGTATTATCTTCAGCAATGTCCACAATTTACTGGTGGGTTATAGCATTAGTTTCCTTGGCTAACTTGGTATGCACCACTTCCTGAAACATTTCTTTCTCCATCCCTCCATCTACTTCTTGTGCTGAGGCACTTTGAAATATCTCTTCCTTTGTTTTCCCACCATTCTCTGCCATTGGTGCCTCATCAGCTTCTGTTATCACCTGAAGGAGTTCAGAAGGGGTAGCTGCTGGATCCAATTCCCAACAACCCTTGGGAGCATTGGGTGCTTCTTCACCTGTAAGCAAGTGACTAGGGACCTGATGAGAGAAACGGAACATCTCTTCTTTAGGAATCCACCTCACTTCCTTGGGGTCCATGTGCTTACGGAACACTGTTTTAAAACCAGCAACCTTACATAGTGGAACAACACACACACCGCGTTCCTCAGCAAAATCATCCAGCACTTCCACCATGTCATATTTGTGTATCACTGCATCAGGGGTGTGCTGATTCCAATCCGGCGACCAATTTCTATATAGTGCCCAAACTTCACTCCTTGTAGGAAATATGCGAATCACCCCTCGTGTGCTTTTTGTCCAACTAACCTTGTTTGAGAAAGAATTTAAAGTGTCATAAATTTCATGTCTGCCAGTCCTGAAATCCCCGCAGGTTTTAGTAAAACCAGAACCCACCCAGTCCATCGGACCCAATTCACTATTGCTTCTTGAGTTAAGCCAACTAATCCGCATCTTAAATGGCTTCAAGGAAATTACCTTGTGAATTCGAGCGTAATAACGAGGCATCCCATCATCATCATATGCAGCCCAGACTTGGTCATCTCCGAAGGACCTTTCAGTTCGATCCAAGTCAAAATTATGAAAATCAGGATCTGGCACATTGATTGACACTGGTGGCGTGGCCTCTTCACCAGTACCACTCTTTTTTACTGTGTCAACATTTACCACAGTCTTCTGTTTCTTATTTACTTTCACCTTCTCTTGCTCTTTGTTTGCCTTCTCTTGCTCTTTGTTTGCTGAACTCTGCCCGTTGAGCATCTTGCAAATTTCAGTTCGTGCCTTCCAAATCAGGATTTTTTTCATTTCAGGATATGGCAACTCTCTTGCGACATTAGGCCTATCGTATGTACTAGATAAACCATAAATTCTTTTTGTTCCAACATTACCTGTACTTAATTCAGATACACCTCCCAAGTCAGCACCATCACTTCCCTTGGACCTTTGATTAGCCATGCCTCCTTGATATCCATTCAAATGTTTATCATCCATTCTTTTCTTTTTCAAAGAGGGATTTCCCATCAAATTTTTACTCCTCTCCCATTCAGCGATTGATTGTCTCCGCTCCAGGTCTCTCTTCATTTTCTCACTAGCCTGTTGAGCCGCACTCACAGCTGGAGCAGCAGCATGACCTGATGCAACGGGGCCACCAACACTATTCACTTTGGAGAAAAATCCTTGTTTGAAGTTTGTCTTATTGAACGAATTAGGACCTAAAGATCCCCCAGCTCCCAAATTTTGAGGTACAGTGCAGTTTCTTCCAGAACTAAGTGAGTTACCACCAGCTGCATGGTGTCTTGAATTCTGATGCTGCTGGGAAGAAGAGGTACTGGATGACTTGAAAACACTCGGAGGTGGAGCTTGTTCTATAGCCATGAAAGTCTTCTGACAATTAGGGCAGACTAGAACGTGATTTAGATAAATCCTGAGATACTGATAATGTGTTTGGCACCGATTGCAAAAAGTCCAAAAAGTAGCGGTGTTTCCGTATGAAGGTGACAGGGTAGGACCACGCTGCGCCCTAGCATTTGAGGTAGCACTATTCATAACATTTTGAAAGGTATTTGCACTGGGTTGCACTGAAGGACCCCTAGTACGGGATAGAACTTCATGTTGAAAACCTCTCTTGTGGTTATATGCTAATCTCTTAGACTCGTCTGATAAAAAACTCCACGCCTCTGAAACCAACTTAAATGCGCCTTCTGCACCAAGAGACTTGTTTTTATCAGGATGAAGCATGAGAGCCAATTTCCTATACTGTTTCCTAATCATCTCATGATCCGCAAAAGGAGTAACACTAAGTATTCCATACCAATCCACTTCCCCATTAATTTTATTCTCTGAAGAGACGTAAACATCCAGTATTGTCAACATTTGCGAGAGACCCTCAAGCTCAGGATATAAATTTTGAGCCTTCAAGGCAAACTTCTTGGAAATAGCATAATTTTTTTCTATAAACTTCCTCTCAGCAAGTGCCTTAGCCCTGACCGCATCATCTTTATTGCACTCCATATTTTCCTTAAGAGTCTCAGTTCTTCCTTACTTGACTGGAATAGTAAGCATACTACAAGAAAGTGGTAGTGCCTACAGATGTTAAGTACCTGATCCAAAGAGAAAACATATAGATCGCCTCAAATTCTGTAACTAGATAAATAACAAAACATTGCCCAAGACAATTATGTTAAAAAACCAGAAATTCAATGCGGAAACAAGACATTCATATCAAAAAAAGCATCATTTGAACACCGAGTTTTTGAACCCTCCCCCGGCAACACAGAACAAAAATAAGTCACTTTTATAGGCAGAAATAGATGATGGACCAAATTAGCTTCAAAACTTCCAGAGATTCTTAAGATGATGGAAACAGAACAGCAAATTATAAGATTGTAGAGCTCAATTCTCCTCCAAAATCCCTCCCTTTCCACTTGAGCCACACACTTCCCCATGTAACAGAAGAAAAGGTTCCACTTGATTACAAAGGATAAAAATGCGTTTTCATCAAGACACTTGGACCTACTTCCTAACACAACATTTCCCCCACACTTCTCAACAGATCTAATCTAAGCAACTTGTGTACTGCTTGAAGTTCAAGCCATATGACATTATTACAACATCCTTCTAAAGCTTGAAACCTTATTACCAGAAAATTTATGCCGTGATACTGTGATAAATACAATGACAAACAGGGAAGAAGACAATAAATACATTAACTAGCTTCAACGAATGCAAATTTCTTATGGTAATATATCACGATGGTATATCTCACAGAGAGACGTGGCCACAAAACGCAACGAATCAAAAGCCATCATTTTATAATAAACCCTTCAACATAATCCCAAAACCACAAGAAGGCGAAAGGCCCAAGAGAATAATTATAAGAATTTATCAACTGGGTAGACTCAAGTTTTTAATTTTATAACAAGAAGTTTGCTGTGGCTT
The DNA here is from genome assembly GCF_965620075.1 of Prunus avium. NCBI lineage: Eukaryota > Viridiplantae > Streptophyta > Magnoliopsida > Rosales > Rosaceae > Prunus > Prunus avium. The sequence goes on from NC_142285.1 coordinate 43,247,314, forward strand.
CACAGAAGCAGAGGTTTTACCGGTCAAGTTTCAGTACCAACAACCGTCTGAACTTCTGAACATTTTTTTGGGTCGGAAAGTTCTGAAATTCAGTACTTCCAAATACAAACCCTATCTCTGTGGCATTTCACGAAATTGAACAAAAAAAAAACCAGAAAAGCAAGCGACTTTCTAAACAAAACTGAATTAAAGAGAAATAGTGATTACCCGCACCGCATACAACAAAGAGAAGTCTGACTTGAATTTGAATCTGAGAGGACCGTCACCAGGTACACTGACCTATTAGGCAAAGGCCCCTAAAGGGACATGAGAAAATTCTTAATTGCTCGACTTAAAAATTGAAAATTAGGGAAAAAGTAAGAATGGGTTTGGTGCCTCTAGTATTGTTTGTATATATATTGGTCTGATTTCAACCCAAAAAAATTAACTAGGGTTAAAATTAACTTTGGGATTAGGTTTACACTCTCATATCTTAGTTGGACTGCGTATGCTATGTAAGGAAATTAAAAATAACAAATTAAGAGAGATTCCAAATTTAAATCAGTCTTTCGTAGATCTAAAAAATTAACAAAAAGTAAGATATATGTTGGATAATTGAATTGTTTTAAGAGAATCTGGATGGTACGAGATAAATTTTATTAATATCCAAAAGGAAACGGGGGAGACTTAGAGCCATACCCGTATTACAAACATAAAAAACAAGATAATCTTGAATTTTACGTAATTGATTGAACTAATAAAATATGTGACTACCATATCATCCTTAATTCTAAAGTTTGTAACATTTTTAAATGCAATGAGGGTACACATAGTATTTTATATGTAATAGTAGGGGAAAAAAATTTATCTTTTCTAATATGCTTTATTATTATTTATAGAAAAATTTCAAGGCAATTCATATAAGTGTAAAAGTCACATGTACCTATATATATGTATCAAGTGAAAATATTGAATTTTCATTGTTGACAAAAATAATGTGTTAAAACTTATATATTCATAAAATATTGATGTTGAGAACTTGAGATATTATTTTTAGTATTAACTTTTTTTTATAGAACTTTGAGATGTATATATTATAAGCGCATCACAGAAGTAGAATAAGAATGGTAACCAAAAAATGAACATCCCCAGCCACAAGCAGTGTACAACATTCAACAGCACAGGGTACACCCATCTTACAGAAGTATTTCACCCCTATAAAAATACAAAAACTACAAATACCTGAGACTGAGCGATAACTACAATTTTCACTCTTTTTCCCACTTGGTTTTAAATTTCTTCCTTTAAGCCACCATCGTTTCATTAAACCCTGGCTTCTTGCTAGCTCCGGAAACCCTAGCAGTCCTTCAAAGCCTTTCGTTTTATGGTAATTCAAAAACCTTCTCTTTCTCCCCCTCCCCCCTACTTTTAAGTGTTTTCTATGTTATTACTCTGTTTGTTACTGCTTCAAGATACTTCCTTTGAGCTATCTTTTCAAAATTCTTAATGATATCTTGGTGTCATGTTTGGTTGCTAAGACATGATGGAAAGAAAGGAAGAAAATTAGCTTCAAGATTGGCTTTGGGTGCAATATGTTATTTTTTCTTTTCCATGGGGGGGTTTCTTGGTAACGAAAGAGAGGGTCAAGGCGAAGTGATCACTGGTTGTTGGTTTCTGAGGTTTATGTTCTATTTAGGTGCCAAGAATAAATTGTAAGTTTTATTTGTTGATTTTTCTTTTTCTTTTAGTTATTCAGCAACCGAAAAACAAAATAGTTCTTTTGGATAATGGATGAGTAGAACTGGTGAAATTATGCTCTTTTCTTGTGTGACATACTAGGCTTAGTTGAAAAAGTGTGTTTGAAAATTATTTTGGCTTCTAAACGCTTGAACAACATGCTATTCCTATTGCTTCATCCTCTTTTGTACTAATTTTCTGATATTTCAGGTCATCATTCGTTTATTTTGAACTCTCTGAATTAGCCATCTAAGAAAGCTGAAGGGAAGATCTCTAATCAAACAAAAGGGCATGCGTTGAAGTGAAATGAAGATGGTTCAGGTTTTAGCATAATTTAGTTATCTTTGCAATCTGCGAGTCATAGTAGACTTTGTTAATGCGGTAGACAATGATAGCACCTGAGTTTCTTTATGGTATCACGGCCACCCGGATGAGTAGGACATGCTGTTATTCTTTACAAGGATCCTTAAGTTACTCACTTTGAAAAAAGTTGGGAGAAGTTGGTTTGGTTCCTTTTTTCATGTTGACAAGCCAGTATTATTGAATGCAGAGCTCTTGGTTGTTTGTTTTCACAAGTGATTTCTATTTTGGCCTACGTATCAAAAGAAGGGGAAAAATTTAGCCATGACATTTGCCATATGACTGATTTGTTTACCCCCTCCTAGCTAACGTCATGAGTTGAATGCAATACATCTATTTCATAAGTCTTGTTTGCTTTTTTGGGATTTATATCACTAATTGAAAGGAATTTCACAGGATCCACAGAAGTCAACAGAAAAGCAATTCTCAAAGAAAATATCAAATGACCCCCAGAGTGACCAACAGAATAGCATCACCGAGGTTCCAAGCAACAAGAGCAGAAAAATCACACGTGGAGATATTGAAGTTGTATGACATTTTCTAACTTATATCTGTTTGAGCTTGAGTATGTATTGTTCAAAGGATGAAACTTAATTACATTATTTTGCTTTGGTACAATAATGAATGTTGTAGGTCCAGAATTTGATTGAGAGGTGTTTGCAGTTGTATATGAACAGAAATGAAGTCATCAATACCCTCTTAGATCGTGCTAGGATTGAGCCTGGCTTCACAAGCTTGGGTATGCCACTATATTATTCCACATAATTTCCTTTGTTTTTTTTTCCTCGGGATACATGGGAATAAAGCCTACCTCTGACTTCTGCCTTTTCTTTGACATCTTCATAATTTTTCATTGTTCCCAATGCATCATAAGTATCATTAGTCAATGGTGCCAAAGAAGAGTTTGACTTTGTAGTTATATTGCTGCTAGTTCAAAATCTTTGATGTTCCTTAGGTTAATCCATAAACTTGGTTTCAAAGCTAATCACGTTAGTTGATATTCATCAGATTTGAATTGTCTTTACAATAATAACGGCGACACTGTTATTTGATTTGGATTTAGAACTTCTCATTTCTTCTCTTCATGGAATGGAGGCCATTCACTCTTTTGACCTGAAACTCGTAGGTATTTAGTTTGAACAGCTAAATTTGATTGAGAAGCCATTTAACTGTTATCCCCACTGCATTATTCAGATATGTGTTCTTGCGAACGTATCATTTTTTTAGCTATCTGGGGTCATTTTGGGTAGTTTTCCCGTAATTTATTTTTTCCAATCCATTCCACTTAATATACGGCATGTTGTTCACCATTCTGCTAATTCTAAGGAAAATACTGCACCCTACCACGTGACCAGTAGGAAAAATCACATATGCTGTTTTGTTCAATGAAACCAGAAATTGGAGCACATTTTATTATAATGATCTTTTTTCCAACTGCTCTAATGGGCCTCTTTTTTGTTTTTTTGATAACTTAGTACTGCAGAAATTGGAAGAAGAAAATGCAGAATTTTTCAAGGCCTACTACATAAGGCTAAAGCTGAAAAATCAAATTGTTCTGTATAACCGTTTGCTAGAGCAACAATACCATCTGATGAAAGACCAAGTCCCTCCAGAGGTTCCATTGCCTCCTATGCAAAATGGAATGCATTACATGCCTGGTATTTCCTTCATATAGAACTTCCTGATTGTTCCAGGGACACACTAGCATTCTAAATTCTTACTGAAGAGAAGAGGCTGCATTCCGTTTTCTTTTCTTTCAATACCAATGATCAGTTTTTGAGTTCCAACTTTGTTAAAAAACGTAAATTACAACTTCAAATCAGAAAAATAATTGAGGAGAATTCGCTCTTAATTTGGTTACACCTCATTTGGTTGATTTGTTGAGTACATGATAGGTTAATCTCCGTATGTTTTCTTGTTTTTATCAGTTCTCATCTATGGGAAAGAAAAACGCATAAAAGGATGTAGATGTTTTCAATTAGACTGCTTTTAACTTTAGTTGATTTGAAGTACTTCATAACTGATGATTATGAAGTGTTTTTTTCTGGTCTGTATCTTCTCGTATTCAAAATCCTTCTCAGTTTTGTTGTTGATTTCTTTGAATGTTGGTGGCTATTTCTAATTGAATAATATGCCATAAATATCATTGTAAAGCAATGCCTTATTTCTCTTTTGTTTATATTTAGCGCAGTTCACAGTTCATCTATGGGGTACCCCATCATGCAGCAGCCTCCAATTCCATCTAACCGTCATCACCAAATTAGTAACATGGGCACTATATCTAGTTGTCATGTGGTAAATGGAATCCCTGCTCAAGGACATTTCCACCATATGCCGCTAAACTGTGGTAACGAGTGAGGCTTCTATCTCATATCCACTTTTTTCTTTACTTTCCATATGATTTATCTTGTATGGTGATAGCTACATTTTTCCTAATGAAATCGCATTCAAAATCTTGTTCTGCTAATTTTCTTGCTAATGTTCAACATTTGCATGTTTTGTTGCATTCATTTAAACTTCAATGAAGGATTTTCATGCCCAGTGGTAGCTGTTATCCATATCTGATAAAGTTTGTGTGTGTCAATCCAACACATGCACAGTCCCCTTCCTTCATTTATGATGTGTTCTTTATATACCCTTACTGTTTGGCTCCTTGTTGACTGATGTGGACAGAAGCCTAGCTGATGCACCATCTATCATCCCTGCCAGTGGTATCAAGACAGAGATGCTTTCAAGTCCTGTATCAGTGGCATCCAATGGACAATTTCCTTTCACTCCATCAGAAATATCAGGGCTAGGTGTGGACACATCAGCGCTTGACTCTGCATTTACTTCTCATTTAGCAAATTTAGAAAGGTTGGGTATTGGACCAGATGGTGGGACCAGATGGCCCAAGGAGGCCCATCGATCATCGGGTCAGTCTACTTGGAATTTTGGCCTCTTTGATTCTACTGCTGAATGGCCAAACTTGCAAGGTAAGATGCAGTTTTTATTGATTCACAATCTTATTTTGAAGAACATGGGAAGTGGTCCATTATATCCAGGCAGAGTTTTATTGTATAAATTTTCAGTATTTGACTGTTACTGAAGTTATCATGCTCTTGTTATTTTTCATTTATTTATTGTTTGCATGAACAGATCTTGGAGCACTGGGTAACTATTCGGGTTCACCCTTTCTGCCTCCTGAGTCGGATGTTGTTCTTGATTCTCCAGAGCAAAATGACATGGGTAAAATTGAATTAGATGGTTCCTTTCGTATTATATTATGCGTTAAGACAGCTAAAACTAATAAGTATCACATTATTGTGGCAGTTGAGGAGTTCTTTGCCGACGCTGGTTCAGGTCAAGGCTCTCAATCAGAGTAGACTTCTTATGCGCCAAGGTGAGAGAGGTCTTGTGGAAGTGTTTGGAGGACCTCTGTCCGGTGTTCAGGATCAGATAGCTCTATCAACCTCAAAGTCCTGATTCTCAAGGAATATATGGTACTCCTTGAGCAATATAACATCCGATTTCATGTAAATTTTGAATCTCGAGTTGTTCCAGCAAAGAAAATAGAAACAAAATTGATGAGTTATAATCATCTTGATGTTAATTTTGATGTTAATTGATAGCTATAATTTTCCAAGCATAAGCAATGAGGGCGCCGTTCAAATTTTTTGATCTTTTCAAAAACTCACTATAACTTTGCAAGAAGAGAGAGTTCATAGAAACAACCTACAAATACCTTGGGAATAAATCGTTATGCTTATTAGACTTATTAAATTTATTAAACTCAGATGCCCAAACTGATAATACCTTAGCAGATAGGGCATCATACAATACAGACCTGGAAGGAGAAGGTTCGGAATGAAACCCATCTTCTCATTACAAGAGCAATTAGGAAACAAAACCGATGAATAAACAAATTGCTTTCATTTCTATAAAGCACTCAGCCACTTGCATGTGCAAGTTTAAAAATCGATTACTTAAAAATGTTAATAAATCCACACATGCAATATAAGGTTTCTAAACACGGTGTTCACTGGCTGGCTCTGCTTTGTCGTGGTGGAACTTCACCACAATGCAAGTTATATTGTCTGCACTACCGCGGCAAAATGCAACAGCCGTTAACTTTCGAGCTGCTGCCTCAGGTTGTTCTTCTGTTTGGGCCACTTCAACAGCAACCTGACACAAGGCATAAATAGATAAGCAGGGTGCTGGGGTTTATTTAACCAGAAACCCAAAAATTAGTCACAAATAGAACGAGATCTTATCATTGCAACAGGCAATTGGCAAGACACCTGTTTATTTACAAAAACAGAACTCGCTCATCTCAGAGTCTGAGCATGACTGGACAGGTGCATGCCCTTGCGTGGGTCTATGTATGTGTCAAAATTGACGGTTAGGGTGGGGTAGGTTTACCTCATTTGGTACCACGTCCCATAACCCATCACTAGCAAGCACGATAAATTCAAATTCTTCATCCACCTCTTGGTCCTGAAAAGAAAAGAGACAAACTAATGAAAACTTATTTTCTTTAGCTTCCAATCTATGGATTACGCACATCCATCATATATAGAGAATACATATATGCTTAACCAATATAATCCTCGTTACACATACAATCAAGACAATACTCCTAAGATACAACATACTAACAAATTACTGTTCACCACATTCGCTACTTGGCTCCTACACCATGACTAGAAAGATAGAGGAAAAGACTGATTCACTGAATGGATAGATCAAATACTCGGTAATAAAGCCAGAATCACACAAGAATATCAATGGTCACCTGGATCTCAGGTTCTGCGACAACAAATTGTTTCAACATGCGGTTCCCAAAAGCCCTAGACATAGCCAGCACACCTCCTACCCTCCAAGTGCCTGAGAACATGACACAAAAATAGGTGAACTAAATTTATGGAATTGCGATCAAAGAATGAAATATGCAGGTCTACAACTGTGTTTGGATGGACTGAAACCATGCAGTAATTTTGAAGTTCATACATCAAATTATGAATGTGCACCACATGAGCACACCGGGAGTGAGACCTGAGTAAGACATTATCTGTTTCTATAAATTTATCATGACAGCCAACATATAGAAAATGTAGTTTCCATGCTTCAATTAGAGAGGTTTTATTTGAGAGTCTTACCTGCCCACATTACAACACCCCCGGCACTTTCAATTCTCTTCCTCTCATCACTTCGATTTGGTTTGTGATCCTCAGATAAAGGAATTGCTGTCAAAAACGGGGGAAAAAAAGTCCTCATTTAAAAATCCAGCATATCAAAGTATTTAAATTCTTAACATTCTATATACAACATTTTCAGCATATTAAAGTTGGAAAGATGTCCAATATACTTCATGACAAGTTCAGTTAAGTACTATCAAAATTTTAACCACTTTTAAATTACTCCTAATACAATTATTACCTCTTCCTGCCTTCGATATTATTGTACGTGAATCTCCAACATTGGCAACATATAGATGGTTACCAACCAAGACAGCTGTTGAAGCAGTAGAACCATCATCACGGTATGTATCTCTTTCAGAAGCCAAGAAATCTGCATCCGTCTGTTGATACGATTCACCTGCAAGCTCACCCAAGTTACCCAATAGAACCAAACAACCAAACAGACCCATGTCACAAGGTGAAAAAGTGTTCCATGCAGGATCCCACACCTTGATGAAATGTAGGCGTAAAACATTTCATGTCTAAAAGACATGAAGTTAAATATTTTCACCCGTATGGGATCCTGCATCAGAAAAGGGGATATGCTACAATCGTATAGCCCTAATGCTTCATTATAAGTGCTGCACAAATTTGAGGCATCAAAGAACTTGGACGCACTAATAGCTAACTTAGTGTCTGTAATAAATCGTGGATGCTTCATGAGATTCTCAAATAGATGCTCCTTCAAATATTCAGCAGCACGAGAACCACCATGACCTGTAAAGAGAAACACAATAATTAGAAAACCTTGAATCATACTCATAGGCCAAGTACTTTCTGCTTCAGCCAACAGGCAAATCCTTATATTTGATTGAAGTGTCAGGACAAGTAGATCCTAGGAATAAGGTCGAACTTGTTTAGCATAAGTTCATAACCCTCAGAAATATTCAAGTAATATCAACCCACTCCATGATTGAAATCATTAAAAGATTTTTTTTCTTGTGGTTGACAAATAATAAAACGCTTTTATTATTCCATTTCCCAGGACAATTACCATGCGTGCCATCTAAAGTAGCAACCATTATCAGATTCGCTCACCTTTTGCCACTGCAATTTCCCAAGGGGTCAGCCAATAATGGTTGCAACTATGTTATAAAAAATAAAATAAAAAACCAAAGTTCATTCCACGTGTCCACACACTGTGGATACCATTTCACACACCTAAGGAATGACATGGAGCATTATACTAAAGTAATCAGAAATTTTCCCTTTCTCTAAGATAAAGATGATAAGGAGAATCTAACCATCGAATATTCCAAACAGGCAGACTGTTTGCCCATCGATTTTGGACATTTTAATGTCATAAAAATCCTCCATGGTTGCTCTTTTTCCCCTGAAACTTGAATAGCCGCAACTCAGTTTTCCGCCTTCACTGTGAATGAGACAAAAAGGAACATGAAGTTAATCCAAATCGTATTTCTTTCACAGCTACTACTAGTTAGATTATTCAGTATCAAAATGCTTCTACTTATAGCTCAATAAGAATATTGATTTTGCCCATATATTTCACCTAAAAGAAAAGGAACAAATAAGGAGAATCCATATAAACCTTTTCAAACCCCCGCTGGTATATTCACCATCTTCATTTTTGTCTGGCAGCACATCAAGAATGGAGCCTCGTTTTTCCATCTCACCTGCATCAACCATCATCCTTAAACTCGTCCTAAATGCTCGGTTCCACGGATTGGCACACTTGCGAACTCTCTCAAAATTGTTCAAATGCACCCTTGCTTTTGTGAACGTTACTATATGGCCAGCTTGAGCAATCACACTCCTTATGCAAATTTTGCATATCATCTAAATAGACCCGTCTGGCTTTCGGTGCCAAATCTTCTGTAAATAATTGCCCAGCAAAAAACATGAAAATCACTAAAAGATACCAATGTAACTCAAAATGATCCCTTTTCTTTGCAAATTGTCCACACACAAAAATAACTTCTTACAAATAAAATTCCAGTAAAATGAGTCTGCTACAAGTATACAACCACCTAAGCATCACTGAGCTAAAGTTTATCTAAGAAGCAATCAACAAAATGATGAAACATACAAACACATTTCCTGTTTCTATTACTTTAGTCAGCTTTTCACAAAATCAAACAGGAAAAATTGATAAGTTTACAGGCAGCAAAACACATACGCATCCACACAGCCAATGAAAACCAGATCAAGAGCTAAATCAGAGCAAATTTTGCGATGAAATTAACGAAAAATACTTGAATTTGATTACATAATTGTCGCTGGAAATCTTCGTGTTTGAGCTCCGAAAAGAGTCGGATCGGATCGGATAGAATATACCGGGCTCAAACGAAACGGTTCGGGTTGAAGTAAGTGGAGGATCCGAATCTAATAGCGTAATCCAATCAGCGCCATACGTACATACATATATGTACAAGATACACCTTTCTCACTCCAAAACCTGATAGCATCTGAAACCCTAGAGATAGAGAGACTGAGAGAGATTCAGGAGGTGGATAAATACAGTGAGACACTAAGCGAAAGTTGAGAGAGAGAGAGAGAGAGAGAGAGAGAGAGCTTGCCACCGAAGAGAGATGGCAACGTGGCGCTTTTCATGCATCCACTTTAGCAATTATACGGTGAACCCGCGTCCACAATAGTTTTTGAGACCGCTAATGGTAGATGCCGCGTGTTCCTCATCTCTGAGTTTAAATACTAATTATTCATTAAGTAAATAGTAATTCAAACATAACTACTAATTAAAGTAATTAAAAAAGAGAGATTCAGATTATGCCATTCAATGGGTATAGTCGCTACACTTTCTAAAAAATTCTATTTATGGATAATAGCCGCACGGCTGTACATTTGAAATATTCTATTTATAGAGTAGAGTATAGCCGACCGGCTATACTTCTTTCCAGAAAAAAAAAGGCGCTGGGCCCTAGGCGGTAGCGGTTCCCTTTTTTATACATAGTCTAGCCGGGCGGCTATACTCTGGATTTTTTATATTAAAAAATAGTAACGCCGGTCGGCTTTACTGGGGTTTTTTTCATTTCTTTTCTATAAATAGGATAGCCGCACGGCTATACTCTATAAATAGACACGGTGATCTTTTTTTATCATTGTTTTTCCCCAATTTTTGTTTATCGATAAGAGTAGTTTAGAGCATTATTCATTACTATTAGGCCATTACCCGAGTCTCTATTGTTCCCTTTTGAGTTTTTACTTTTTTTAGAGTTATACCCATATAAAGAATTTAGCATTTTCACTTTTAATATTCATATTGTACACGTACGTATGTATTTTTCATGTTTAATACACTTGTTTTTTACAAAATTCATGTACTATACACAAAATACTCACACATTATTGAATAAAAATAATATTTAAGTATCACGGCCGTACATTTGAAATATTCTATTTATAGAGTATAGAGAGTAAAGCCGCCGACCGGCTTTACTGGTGTCCTTTTTGTAATTCTTTTTTAAATAGTATAGCCGCACGGCTGTACATTTGAAATATTTTATTTATAGCATATAGCCGCCCGGCTATACGTCTTTCGAAAAATAAAAGCCGCTACGCGCTAGGCGGTTCCCCCTTTTTCTTTTTCTTTTTCTTTTTTTATACATCGTATAGCTGAGCAGCTATACCTTGGATTTTTTTAATTAAAAAATAGTAAGGCCGCACGGCTTTACTGGGGTCCTTCTTTTTTTTCAAATCTTTTCTATAAATAGTATAGCCACACATGGACATACTCTTTACATAGACACTGTGATTTTTTTTTTTATCATTGTTTTTCCCCCATGTTTGTTTTTACTTTTTTAGAGTTATTATCCGTATAAAGAATTTAGCATTTTCACTTTTAATACTCATATTGTACACATACGTATGTATTTTTCATGTTTAATACACTTGTTTTTTACAAAATTTTCAAGAATACACACAAAATTCACCTATCATACACAAAATACTCACACATAATTGAACAAAAATAAAATTTATTAAAATATCTAAATACTAATTATTCATTAAGTAAATAGTAATTAAAACATAACTACTAATTAAAGTAATTAAAAAAGAGAGATTCAAATTATGCCATTCAATATAATCGCTATACTTTTTTAAAAATTCTATTTATAGATAAGCCGCATGGCTGTACATTTGAAATATTCTATTTATAGAGTATAGCCTACCTCTTTCCAAAAGAAAAAAGGCGCTGGGCGCAAGGCGACCGGCTATACTCTGGATTTTTTTAATTAAAAAATAGTAAAGCCGGTCGGCGTTACTGGGGTTTTTTTCATTTATTTTTTATAAATAGGATAGCCGCACGGCTATAATTTTTAAATAGACACGGTGATCTTTTTTTTATCATTGTTTTTCCCCAATTTTTGTTTATCGATAAGAGTAGTTTAGAACATTATTCATTTTTATTAGGCCATTACCCAAGTCTCTATTGTTCCCTTTTGAGTTTTTACTTTTTTAAGAGTTATTACCCGTATAAAGAATTTAGCATTTTCACTTTTACTATTCATATTGTACATGTACGTATGTATTTTTCATGTTTAATACACTTGTTTTTTACAAAATACACACAAAATTCACGTACTATACACAAAATACTCACATATTATTGAATACAAATAATACTAATTAAATACTTAAATACTAATTATTCATTAAGTAAATAGTAATTAAAACATAACTACTAATTAAAGTAATTACAAAAGAGAAATTTAGATTATGCCATTCAATGGGTATAGCCGCACGGCTATACATTTAAAAAAATTCTGGAACAGCCGTACATTTGAAATATTCTATTTATAGAGTATAGAGAGTCCGGGGTCCTTTTTTTTAATTCGTTTTTATAGCCGCCCGGCTGTCCATTTGAAATATTCTATTTTTTGAATATAGCCGCCCCGCTATACGTCTTTCGAAAAATAAAAGGCGCTGGGCGCTAGGCGGTTCCCTCCTTTTATTTTTCAATTCTTTTCTATAAATAGTCTAGCCGCACACGTCCATACTCTTTACATAGACACTGTGATATTTTTTTAATCATTGTTTTTCCCCGATGTTTGTTTTTACTTTTCTAGAGTTATTATCCGTATAAAGAATTTAGCATTTTCACTTTTAATACTAATATGGTACACATATGTATGTATTTTTCATGTTTAATACACTTGTTTTTTTACAACATTTTCAATAATACACACAAAATTCACCTATCATACACAAAATACTCACACAAAATTGAATAAAAACAAATTTTATTAAAATATCTAAATACTAATTATTCATTAAGTAAATAGTAATTAAAACCTAACTACTAATTAAAGTAATTAAAAAAGAGGGATTCAGATTATGCCATTCAATGGGTATAGCCGCACGGCTATACTATGTAAAAAATTCTGTTTATAGAGTATTTTTAGAGTATAGCCGGACGGCTCTACTGCTTTCCCAAAAAAAAAAGGGCGCTGGGCGATATGCGCTAGGCGGTTTCCCCTTTTTCTTTTTCTTTTTATAAGTAGGATTTTTTAAATTAAAAAATAGTAAAGCCGCCCGGCCTTACTGGGGTCTTTTTTTTTTTTCAATTCTTTTTTATAAATAGTATAGCCGCACACGGCTATACTCTTTACATAGACACTGTGATCTTATTTTTATCATTGTTTTTCCCCAATGTTTCTTTTTACTTTTCTAAAGTTATTAACCGTATAAAGAATTTAGCACTTTCACTTTTAATACTCGTATTGTACACATATGTATGTATTTTTCATGTTTAATACACTTGTTTTTTACAAAATTTTCAAGAATACACACATTCGAGGTTGGGGTCGTTTTGGTAATCTTACTGTACATAGGATTTTTCTTAATTTGATGTGTCTGCCTCGAATTCGGGTTAGAACATCCACATTTGGCTCCCTAAACCACATCATTAGACAAATTTTAGGGAGGAATTGGAAAAATACAACTCCAATCATACTCACTATTCACCTCCTAAAATAGGGAAACTTCTAGAAGCTCCTAAATCTAATGAGAGAGAAAGGACTCCTAGTGGCTCCTTAAAATTTAGTGCTAACTATTTTTTATATTATTTTTTAATAGAGAATGACCAATTCAAAAAGAGTTATAGCATTTATGACTCTCTAAACTAGAGAGTATGATAGGATTTAAAATTTTATAGAGAGCTCCTAAAATAGCTTTTATATATTTTTCGCTAAATTTTAACTAAAAAATAGAGAGCATGGTTATAGATGCTCTTATATCTTAATTTACTTGAAAATCATGTGTTGATTATGGATAGATCACATGTCTGAATGTGAGATAGAGTGCATTCGTAACCTAAACATGTAAGTTTTTTTGCTAAACATGGCAATGGCATTGAATTGATACGTATCAAATATTAAAAAAATGGATTCATTTTGTCCATAAACAAAGAAGAAGAAAAAAGGCTTTCTCCAACCAAAAACAAGTCACAACCCACACATAATTTCCATATGATCATTGATTTTATAGGAAAATAAAATCCTATTCATATATGCCAGGCTAGGGATTCCGAGCCTATGTATTTATAGAGTTCACATATTTCTCCGCATTTCGCTTCATTTGAGCCCGTATAATAATTTAACGACTTAAAATATAACACATCAAACTTAACATATAAATTTTAGTTTTGTTATTTTTTTTCCTAAACTTTCGCTAGCCCCTGTTATCTCTCCCTCTCTCTCTTCCCAAGAATCTCCAATTCCTACTCCCTCTCTTCGACTATAAAACTCAATTATAATTTCAAGTATCATTACGGTTAAATTATAACTTGTGCATTTGTTTGTGTTTAAATAAAGAGTTTTTATCTCAAATGGTTCTTGAGGTTTGTGAAATTATCAACTTTGGTCTTTTATGTTTTTTTCTGGCATTATTGGTCCTTTATGTTACATCTTACATATTCATTTGGTTAGTCCCGATCTCTTGGACTACAAGGGTCCAAGAGATTTGTGGTCACTCACCGTTGGATGTAAATTCAACGGTTCACTCACTCTTGCACTCCTTTTGAGAAACTTTTTTGAACCATTGGATTAATATCCAACGGTGGGTGACCATAATTTCTTGGACTCCTATGGTCCAAGAGATCGGGACTGTTAATTTGGTATGCCGTTTAGGTTCTGTCAAAATTTATGTTAAATTGATGACGAGGCATGTATGTGGTGCCCACATATCCAATGAGATAATGCCACATGGATCTAAATAAAAAATTACTTTAAAAAATATGGTTTTAACATTTAAAATCTAAAAAACTTAGAAAATTAAAATAAAGAAAAGAAAAAAGAAAAATAGCCACTCTCCCCCTTCCTCGTTTGATCTCTCTCTCCTCCCCAATTAAAATCACAGCCTTTTTTTTAAAAATGTATGTTGGGAGAAAAAGCCGATAGTATTTTATTCATATGAGAACAAACAACTAATACAAAAACTAGGTCGTCAAGTATTAGGCGAGTTTCTCTACACATTCGGGCTTAATCGTCGGTCTAACTAGGTAGCCTTACCAGCTCAACCACAAGCAGAAGTAGGAACCTTGCCACTGATAGAATACCCCATTTGTCCCCTTAAGATCATGCCCATAAAAACTACTGATTACAATCTTCAAATAAAACATCAACAAAAAAATCTGGTGATTCCTCGAACCAACTAATAGTAGCCCTAATAATCACAGTCCCTATTTTAAGATAAGTTATCATGATATGGTTTATTTTATCGAAAAAATTGTTTACTTTCATTTATTTCTTAACTGCATGTAACTGTCATTACCTTAGTTAAAGCTGTTAATTAATTACTTGCCTGGATGGTAAACTCGAAACAAATTTTAGACTTGTTTGGCATATTTCTTAGCCTAGCCAAACAAGAAAGAAATCTCTAAACGAAAACTTGAGTCAACCTAACAAAATCAATGAGTGGATGGCGGCTTCTCATAAGCGGGAAAATGCTATTCCTATCTGGACTATTTTGGGCTCAAATGTTCTAAATAGGGAAACTGGCGCTCCATAGCCAACCAACGGAACTTACCCTAACGATACGTCACCTCTTCAAAAATTTCATTTCATATTCTTAATCAATAATCTTTAATTTAATTCAATTTCCTCCTAATATGTAACATTCATTCACTGTTATTTTGCGACAACGTAATTATGTTTTTTACTTTTCACCTCCCGTGGTTTCTGAAAAAATATATGTGGCTGGTACTTTTGAGTTGACTCCTGGGTGGAGTCTTTGAGGCGTTGTTGACTGTTGACTTTTCAAAAAAATGTATGACGCTCATTCACAGTACTACTCACGGTCACGGGCGTAAAAAATAATACCGTCCGGTATTTCCAATTCCAGTCAAATTGCCGCCAGCTCACAATCTTTCATACCTGTCTATTTGTTATCTGAAAATTGTTATTTTATCAAAAATTCATATAAAATTACAGAAAAATACTATCTATCTATCAATCTATTAATCAAAATTTATATAATTTTTTTATTTACAACAAACGCATCAAATGAAACATCACTAAAAATCAATAATTCCAACTAAAAATCGATGATTATTATAATTTATTTATAATAACAGCACTAATCGGTATCTTGCTCACGCCATACTTCTAAAATGTCACAACTTTAACAAGTGGGTTATAAAATAATTTGACATATCTGTGATCATTGCTCTAAAGAAAACAATTTTGGGTTCAAAAAGACAAAAGCTGACTGACACAACAGATAATTCAGGAGGGATTTCTTTTCCAATTTCGAAAAAAGGAAATTCTGATTTATTTAAAAAGGTGATAATACAAATAAAAAATAAAACAAAAATAAAAAGCTGCTATATCCCCGGGAAGTGCGCGGGTACAAGTTGAAGTTTCACTTTTTTCACACATCGGCCAGCGTACGCACCGGACCGAAAAGTAACCGCAGAGAGCGAAACGTATAAAATGGTTTTCTTTTTTAAATTGTTTTCTTCACCACAGAGTGGGTCCCAGAACAGAAGACTTTGTTTGCCTAAATCAGAATCGCCAATCGTCGTTCGTTGGACTATCCTTTCCTCTCTGTCTGAGTGTGTCTGTCTTGAAACCCAAACTTTTTAGCCTATAATTTAATCACGAGGCTAACGCTGAGTCAGACTCACAGACTCACAGACTCACAGACTCGGAGACCCACTCCTCCTTCCCTCTCTCTCATTGCCCTAGACATTTCCGCGAACCTTCTTCCTCTCTCTCTCTCTCTCCCTCCCTCACTGATTGAATTTCAAGCACAAAAAGCTATCTGGGTTTTTGATAGATAATCAAAGGGAGGACTTTCAGTTTTCCACCATGGAGAACCTGTTCGTTTAATCACTCAGACTTCATTGTTTGGTAGGTTATGTTCCTTCATCATTTTTTCTTTTTGTTGGGTTTTCTGTTTCTCCTATTTTCAATATCTTAATTATTTTTTGGTTTTTTTTTTATACAAATAATTATTTTTTGGTTTCAGTGACATAGTTTTTCCCCCAAGATTGGTTTTTTTTTTTTGTCTGTTGGAATGTTTGTTCTTTTGAATTTAAGTTCATGATCTTTGGTGGACGAAGATACGATTGAACTTCCAAGTCTTTCGAAAGTTTAGGATATAAATTACTTTGCTTTCTCCCCAATCCCAACTCATGTTTGTTGTAATGATTTTATTTTTGTTTTGAAATTTGAAATGTAAGAGGTCTGACAATATTGTTAAGCGGGAAATTATTCTGTAGTTTCCTTGCCGATGAAGATTATAAATTTGTTTTTTGTGTTATTGCATATTTATGTAGTTTTGTATGTGTTATGTGTGTTAACAATGAATTTGTGAATGTTGTATGGATGGATGCCTGCTGTTTTGATGGGCTCTTCCTTAAATGAAGATATTTGGGTACGGATATTTAGTTTTAGTGCGACGTCTGCTTTTTGAATTGCGGCAAATGGCACTTTGAGACTTGACTGTTCGACCCGAAAGTTCCCCCCTTCGTTAGTAATTTTAGGACCCATTTTGTTTTTTTTTTTTCTTTTTCCCATCTGTGAAATTATAATCCTTATTTCTTTTTCCCCCAAAATGGAGGCTTTGATTTATTTGACGAAAAATGAAAGCTTCTATTTTCAGTTCAGTTTATTTTGCTCATGATTTTGTTTTTGTTTTTTAATGAACTACTCTGAATCTTTCTTTAGGGGGACGGACTTTGGGAACTTCGTGGTGCATGAAGAAGTTCTTTGGGTTCTCCAAACGTTCAGTGGTTGAACTTCCATTTGGAGATTTTATCGAAAGCAGGTTTTTGTCTTTTTGGACGAAAATCCAAAGCAGGTTATAGTCATGAATTTTCATCAAGAGAAGTTCGTCAGGTTAGTTCAACAATAGTGCTAACCTTATGTGATATCATGTTCACTGTTTTGCATCCATATAGTTACTTTCACGCTCCCAGAACCAAACAAGTTAGAATTTTAGATGCTTCATTTGCCTGCTATGCTTACTCTGAAGTACTTACCACGTTTGACAAAGAAGAAGAAAAAAGTAGTACTTACCACAAGTTCTACACCATTATGTTTTTTGGACTTATGTTTAACTTTTGCGTGTGATGTTAGATACCCGGAAATCTTCTGACGGGTTAATTAAATTGGATGCATTTATTTATATATTTTTGAAATTCAGGTTTCAGGATTGGACTTCAGAGAAAAAGGTTGAGCCACTATATTCTCCAGATGATGAAATACACCCAGGAAAATTCAGAAGGACAATCCACTCGGTGTCAATGAAATTCCAAAGAGGGTTGGAATCTGGTTCTGAGAGGATTAAGAAGTCATGGAAATCCTATTCATTTGATGGAGTCGTTGCTAAAAGCTTTGGTTCTAGAATTCTTGATCCACAAGGGCCTTTCCTTCAAAAGTGGAATAAGATATTTGTATTGGCATGTCTTATTGCTGTCTCCCTTGATCCCTTGTTCTTTTACATCCCTGTGATCGATGATGAGAACAAGTGCCTTGGCTTGGACGAAAAGATGAAGATAACAGCTAGCGTTTTGCGTTCATTTACAGATATATTTTATATTGTTCACATAATTTTCCAGTTTCGTACTGGATTTGTTGCTCCTTCTTCTCGAGTTTTTGGAAGAGGTGTTTTGGTTGAAGATGCTTGGTCTATTGCAAGGAGGTATCTATCGTCATACTTCCTAATTGACATTCTTGCAGTCCTCCCACTCCCACAGGTAAGGCTAACCTTCCTATGTCAGAAATCAATTAGTCTCATACTTGAATTTATCAGGGCTTCATATCATGAGTTGCATTCATTTGGTGTTCGGTTACTCATCTAATATGACAGGTTGGGGAGGGTCTTTATGCCCCTTACGCTCTCTGCACAGGATTTTTATGTCCCCATATGTGCTCTGCACAGGATGGATACTCATGTTTGCCTAATTGGGTGTACCTTTTGGTGTTGGATTTATTCCTAAATTGTATCTGGTATCTGATACTTTGAATTCTGTGTATAGCACGCTTAATTGTAGTGAATGTCTTGTTTCAATTAGAATGTTATGCATATTTTGATTTTACCTTGGACCACTAATAATTATCTATGAAATATTCCCAGGTGGTTATAATTTTCATTCCAAAATTGGGCGGCTCAAAATCATTGAATACAAAGAATTTGCTGAAGTTTGTTGTTCTATTCCAGTACTTGCCAAGGGTTATACGAATATATCCACTATATAGAGAAGTCACAAGGGCTTCCGGCATACTGACCGAAACTGCTTGGGCAGGAGCTGCATTTAATCTTTTCCTTTACATGCTTGCCAGTCATGTAAGTTTGATCATGATATGAGTAACTGCAATATAATTGTCCTTCTTTCAATATTCTGATTTTCAAGTAATATGTTGCTCTTAGGTGCTTGGAGCCTTTTGGTACTTAGTTTCCATTGAACGTGAAACCACATGCTGGAAAGCAGCCTGTGGGAACAATGCTACCACATGCTACCGTGAGGATTTATACTGCGATACTGTTACCGGCAAGGCTTTGGATAAGATCACATTCTTAAATTCTTCATGCCCCATACAAGAAGAAGATAAATCACAATTTGATTTTGGAATATTCCTTGATGCCCTTCAATCTGGCATTGTTGAATCAAGCACACATTTTCCTCAGAAATTCTTTTACTGTTTTTGGTGGGGCCTACGAAATCTAAGGTGTGTTTATACAACTTGTTGTAGTGTGCACTCTTAGGGTTATCTGATGCTGAGCTCAAAACCAGTAGAGTCAGCTTTCAAAACCAGTTTTGGTATTTGGTTATTTATCCTTGGTATTTTCATTCTGTAGTTCGCTTGGTCAAAACCTTGGAACCAGTACATATGTTTGGGAAATCTGCTTTGCAGTCTTCATTTCTATCGCTGGCTTGGTGCTATTTTCATTTCTCATCGGAAATATGCAGGTTGGTACTTAGTAGTTTTAGGAATTGACACTTCCTCATTTCTATTTATGTTTTGAGGTTCTGACGAAATTTAAGTTCTTTGAAACAGACATATTTGCAGTCTACAACCACGAGATTGGAGGAAATGAGAGTAAAAAGGAGAGATGCAGAACAGTGGATGTCCCACCGTTTGCTCCCTGAGAATTTGAGAGAGCGCATCAGGCGGTATGAACAGTATAAATGGCAAGAAACCAGAGGTGTTGATGAAGAGAATTTGATATGTAATCTTCCCAAGGATCTTAGAAGGGACATAAAGCGCCATCTCTGCTTGGCTCTGCTTATGAGAGTGAGTTTGCCCACCATTATTGTCTTCTTAATTAGTATGCATTTGTATGTGAATGGAGTAATGGTGGTATTGTATTGTTGGTGATCGTGAACAATCTTGTTAGTGCGTTTCACCTCAGGTCTTATTCATTTTCAAATCCTTACATCAAACCCCTAGATATTGATTCTTACTATGTTCTTGAATGCATTTAAGGTACCAATGTTTGAGAAAATGGATGAACAACTGCTGGATGCAATGTGTGATCGTCTCAAGCCAGTACTCTATACAGAGGAAAGCTACATTGTTCGGGAGGGAGACCCAGTTGATGAGATGCTCTTCATAATGCGAGGCAGGCTATTGACTATGACCACAAATGGTGGAAGAACTGGTTTCTTCAACTCTGAATATCTCAAGGCCGGTGACTTCTGTGGTGAAGAACTTCTCACATGGGCTCTTGATCCCCACTCATCATCTAATCTTCCCATCTCGACCAGAACTGTCCAAGCCCTTAGTGAAGTTGAAGCCTTTGCTTTAAAAGCAGATGACTTGAAATTTGTAGCCTCTCAATTCAGGCGGCTTCACAGCAAGCAGCTCCGCCACACATTCAGGTTATACTCACAGCAGTGGAGGACTTGGGCAGCTTGTTTTATACAAGCAGCATGGCGACGTCATTGTAAGAAGAAGCTAGAAACATCTCTGCTGGAAGAGGAGAATAGGTTGCAAGATGCACTGGCCAAGGCTGGGGCTAGCTCCCCAAGTCTAGGTGCCACCATTTATGCCTCACGTTTTGCTGCTAATATACTCCGTACTATACGGCGTAGTGGTACGCGGAAGGCAAGGGTGCCAGAGAGATTACCGGCCATGCTACTTCAGAAGCCAGCGGAGCCTGATTTTACTGCTGAAGAACAATAGTAGGGGTATATAGATGTTTTAATCGAGTGCAACCTTTGGTTTTGTTGCGTAAAATGTAACATGAAATCATTTAACTGAAAAAAAAAAAGGGAAGAAAAATGTAATTGCGTAATTGTAGAGTGTCACATTTTGTTGTGTTGGATCCGTACCAGTTGTGTAAATTATCCGTTTCGTATATGGCAATGCCTGATTGTTTCCTGGTTTTACGAAAGCTTGAATTTTTGTTAGCTTTGGATAAATCTGGCCGTGGATTTTGAAAAATGTTCGAATCGATGACGGTAGATGATGGCTCCAGTGATGCGGCGCCGGCTACATCGGCTTTGTGTTGGGCGAGTATAGCTTAGCTGCGCGTCATGCGCGAGTGAGCTAAGGCCCTCCAATTTTTCCGCGTCAGCGCACGTCCACCTTTTGTCTCCCCTGGGCCCGCATGCTTCAGATGAAAAAAATTTATCTATATTATTATTTGCATCAAAACATCCATCTCCGGGAGTTTGACTGACGTAGTTTCCGGCGACTTGGGGGTGTATATGTGATTTACAATTTACAACCCAGAGTGAGAGTGTGAACCAGTAAAGTTTTTAATCGCGCTCGAGAATCAACACTCTCATATTTGGATTTTCCAGACTTGGAAGATACCCCGTGGACTTGTTCGATAGAGCTCCACTTTTTAGAGTGGCGCCACCGCTGCTTCCTGCTTCAATTTTTACATCCAACAATTTGCATGTCCTTTGATTTTTATGAAATCTTTCGGCAATTTTCTGCTTTCTAATGGAAATTCAAATTCCGCGGTAAGTGAAATTTTGTTTTGTTTTTAAAATTTTTATGTAATTCATGATATGAAGCATTGATCATACTGTCTATGAACTCCATAAGCTTGCTTGATCTAGAAAAGTTAGCAGTAGAGTTGTAAGCTCATTCTTGTTTGTTAAATTACATGTTCCATTCAGGGTACAGGGTTGCGATTTAGAAGAAAATGCTGAAGAAAAATTTCCCAAATCTAATGCTAATGGCATACATCGTTCAGGGAAATGTTTACCAGCAGTGGACTTGGTTGCAGATAAGTTGCATAGACTTTTAAGACCTGGTTTTGAATGGATTATTATGAATATCAGAGAAGCATTGAAATCTTGTTATGGAGTTTTGGCTATAGGGTTGGGTTCCAAGAATAAATTTGTTAATCCCCAGGAACTAGTCCTGCTGCAACGATGGAATACGATACTTCAAGTTCTGTGTGTTGTCTCACTTTCACTGGATCCTTTGTTCTGTTATCTCCTTATCGTCAATGATGAGAATAAGTGCCTTAGATTGGATACAAGATTGGGGAACATAGCTATTCTTTTGCGATCCGTCATTGATTTCTTTCATCTATTTCGCATCGTCATTCAGTTCCGTGCTAGTATTACTATTATCACTCCTTCTCATGCATCTGGAACTGGAAGAAACGAATCAGTTACAGAGCCTCCAGCATCAGTAGGGACATATCTGTTGTTGTGGTTCCTACTGGACATACTAGTAATTCTTCCACTTCCACAGGTAAGGAAAGCCACCCTGCTTAAAAAAGTATTTGTAGTGTCCGGTTATAAGCTTGAGTGTTTGTTCAACTTATAAGATTTTTAATTTTCATGTTGAACAACTTAAACTTTACATGACGGTATGAGCCTACGAGCAGGAGCTCGTTTTATAGAATTTTATTGCACAGGGGATTGGTTAAAGATTCACTA